>NW_024081045.1:1145698-1163499 GCF_003009895.1 Hyaena hyaena | reverse complement strand
AGGGATGCTGAGCATCGTTTCATGTGTCTGTTGGCTATCTGGATGTCCTCTTTGGAGAAGTGTCTGTTCATATCTTCTGCCCATTTCTTCACTGGGTTGTTTGTTTTTCGGGCGTGTAGTAGCATAATATTCTTAAAAATTGACTATGATTAATTGAAGCATGTATTGTAAATCCTAAAGTAACAATTGAAAACTTAATTTTTTTAGTGTTTATTTTTGAGAGAGACAGAGCATGAGCAGAGGAGGAACAGAGAGAGAAGGGGACACAGATTCTGAAGCAGGCTCCATCCAGGCTCTGAGCTGTCAGCACAGAGCCCGACGTGGGGCCTGAACTCATGAACTGCAAGATCATGACCTGAGGCGACTTTGGATGCCCAACCTAGGAGCCCCTGAAAACTTAAAAATAAAGAGGTATAAATAATGAGATAATAGTGTAGAAATAGAATCATAAGAAAACTATTCAATACAAAATGAACACAGACTACAAATACAAAAACCAACATCACAGTAACTGTTTTATCTAATATATTTTTTAAATTATATTTTATAATTTAAATGAAATTATGACCTAAACTTACCAATTTAAGTACAGAAGTTTCCCAGGGTTTTTTTGTTTTTTTTTTTTTAATGAAAGACTCAACTCTACATTGTTTAAAAGAAATCTGCTTTAAATATAAACACATAAATAAGTTAAAAGAATGAAGAAAGATACACTCTGGAATGTTAAAAGCAAGAAGCTAGAGCAGCTGTATTTATTTCAGAGTCAACTTCAGAACAAGAAAATTTATCAGAGCTAAAGAAGGACATCATTTAATTATACAAAGATCAATTCATCCAGAGGATATTACAGTCCTAAATGTGTATGCACACAGCTTCATGATAAATGAGTCAAAACCAAATCAAACTGAAAGGAAAAATGGGCGATTTACCAATTTTACATAATATAACATCATGCCCATATGAGATTTATTTGGGGAATGGAAGGCTAGTATCAATAAAAGAATATTTGTTTCAGTCAATGGCTAATAATAAAAAGTCCAGACATAGATGCATTCATATATGGCTAATTGGTTTTTACCAAAGCTATAGAGGCTATTTAATAGAGAGAAAATAGTCTTTTCCACAAATATGTCAGAATGTTTGGACATCCACATGAAAAATATAAACTTTGATTCATATCTCACACACAGAATAAAAATTAAGCCAAAATCAAACATTCACCTAATTGTAAAACCTAAAATTATACACTTACCAGATAAATCTTAGCAGTTTTGTTTTTGTTCTTATTTGTTGTTGTTGGTGGTGGTTTTTTTGCTTTTGTTTTGTTTTTGTTTTGTTTTGTTTTGTTACTGCTTTGGGCTAGTTACAATACCAAAAGCATGATCCATGAAACAAAAATGCTGATAAACTGGACTTCATAAAAATTAAGATATTCCACTATTTATTTTTTCTTATTATTTTAAAGTTTTAATTTATTTATTTTGAAAGAGAGAGAGAGCACATATGCAAGCAAGGTAGGAGGGAAAGAGAGAGGGAGAGAAAGAGAGGTAGAGAGAGAGAATCCCAAGCAGGTTCTGCATCATCAGAGAAGAGCCTGACAGGGGGCTCAAACCTGAGAACAGTGAGATCATGACCTGAGCTTAAATCAAGAGTCAGATGCTAAGCAACTGAGCCGCCCGGGTTCCCCAAGGAATTCTGCTCTTTAAAAGGCGCTATTAGGAAATTAAAGCAAAAGATGAAGACTAGGAGAAAATATATGCAAAACACTATTCTAGTAACAAATTTATTTCCAGAATAGACAAGAAACTTTCTCAGGTCAATCACAAAAGGTCATTAGCTACCGAATAAGGAACGTGGGGTTAACTACATACATTTGGCCTGTATCTTACTGTGATGTATTTGGTCTATGTCATGCTTACAGTGGTAGTTGTGTGATTGTACATATTTATCAAAACACAGAGAACCATACACTAAAATGTAATATTTTCCTGCATATAAATTAGACCTCAATAAAACTGATTAAAAAAAATTACTGCCAAAATTTTGGTATGCATATTAAAGCAGATAACACACTACACATTAATACATTTATGCAAACTTTACTAATGATTTTTATGAATCTCTTACATAAATAGAAAGTTTTCATGAGCAATTTAATGAAATTAAAATATATATTATTTGGGGCCCCCGGGTGGCTCAGTCAGTTAAGTGCGCGACTTCAGCTCAAGTCATGATCTCACAGTTCATGGGGTCGAGCCCCATGTCAGGTTCTGTGCTGACAGCTCAGAGTCTGGAGCCTGTCTTCAGATTCTGGGTCTCCCTCTCTCTCTGCCCTTCCCCTTCTCACACTGTCTCTCTCTCTCTCTCTCAACCTCTCTCTCTCTCTTTCTTTTTCACACACACAAAAAAAAATAAAATAAAATAAATAAAATAAAATATGTATTATTTAACTTTCACTGATAAAATAGAACTTCTATCTTTGGGTTATGCTATTCTATATCAAAAAGAGAACCTCAAAGTAGAAACATTTCTAGAAAAAGGTCATAACACAATTAGCATTTCCCATTACCGTTTAACTATTTCTGACACAATGAAAATACAGGACTTTCAAGCCAAGCCAATAGGATTTAAAATTCACATTTTAGGGGTACCTGGGTAGCTCAGTTGATTAAGCGTCCGACTTCAGCTCAGGTCATGATCTCATAGTTCGTGGGTTCGAACCCTCGTCGGGCTCTGTGCTGACAGCTAGCTCAGAGCCTGGAGCCTGGTTCAGATTCTGTGCCTCCCCCTCTCTCTGACTCTCCCCTACTCATGCTGTCTCTCTCTCAGAAATAAATAAAACATTAAAAAAAAATCCTATTCTAGCCCTTTCTCACTCTCAAAAATTGAGGGACTGATTTATATTCTATCAGCAAAAATAAAGAACATTTATATTTATATCACATGCTATTTGTGAAAGCTAGCTGTGGTAATGTATAAGAGGTATGAGTTTGCCACCCTATCATATATTAACCTGTCAATAAGTGACTTTCTTCCTTTATCTCCCAGGGAAATGGCTTACAGCTTATTTCTTCCCAGGATGGTCTGTTATTCTACGGTTGTTCCTGGGCCAGCCTAGTATCTTTGGAGGTGGGGAAATAAACAATATAAAAAGAGATGATGTAGCCTTCTTATTATCTATGCAATTTAAAAAAATTTAAAAAATAAAAAAATGATCATCTCTGAGGCTTGTATTTTCTATGTTTAAAATTAGTATAATGTTTATTACATAAAACTGTAAAACTGAAATGAGATGATGCTTGTAAAATGTAAAGTGCTACTCAGATGATTTATTATTAGTGTTTTACTCAAAGCAATATTCCAGTATTGAAAATGTGACTAGCATATTATTAACAAACCTGGCCAAGTGAAATGTATTATGTACTTATTTACTTAAAATTTAAGCCATTTTTGATCATTTAGTTTTCAAAGAAAAATAGAAATAAGGGGATTCCATCACAGGGATTATGCTAATAAATAATTACAAAATACGTATATTAGGACTAAGATTTCAAAGTACTTATGTAAGTGTTCAATGTTTTCCAGTTAATAACAAATTCAATGTTTGTAGGTGCTGAGAGACTTGTGTACATCTAATAAAACATAGTTTTACATAATTAGTGGATGCCTGAGTGTCTCAGTCCATTGAGCGTCTGACTCTTGTTTTTGGCTCCTTCGTGATCTTGGAGTTTGTGGGATCGAGCCCCATGTTTGGCTCCACGCAGACAATGCAGAGCCTGCTTGTGATTTTCTCTCTCCCTCTCTCTCTGCCCCTCTCCAAAGTGTACTTTTTCTCTCTTTCAAAATAAATAAAATAAGTGTTAAAAAATAATGAATAAATAGTGTACCTTAAAATAGTCATTATAGCCTCCTTTCATAATGTCACCTCAAACTATTCAGTGTCTGACTAATTAAGTTGATGAAAACTAATGAGTGGTTCTAATGAGCAAAAAAATATTATACTTGTTAATTAACTTAAAATAATCAAGATAGATGGAAGATAGGACCAATCATACATGCCAGTGGGGATTATTGCCCTTATAACAATGTCGAAAGAGATTTATATTTATTTTTCCCTGAGGTCGAGCTGAAGAGCTCTTGGGAAAAAGAATGAATGTAAAGATCAGAAGCAAAAGAAGGTAATGAAGGTGCTGCGTAAAGGTAAACTAAAATGGAGAGCACCAAAAAGTTGGACAGAAGTAAAGAGTCCCTTTGATACTATGATTATTTAAATTATTGATAGACTAAAATGAACAGGAAAAGGTGAATAACTCCAAACTTTCAAAATACTATTAGAGCTAATATATTAGTACCTCAAACTTTTAAGATACTTGATCAATGTGAAAAAAATTAGTTGTATTTCTATACACTAGTAATGAACAATCTGGAAGTAAAACTAAGAAAACAATTCTATTTAAAATAGTAATGGGGGCACCTGGGTGGCTCAGTTGGTTGGGTGTCTGACTTCAGCATAGGCCATGATCTTGCTGTTCCTGAGTTTGAGCCCCATGTCTGTCTCTGTGCTGACAGTTCAGAGCCTGGAGACTGTTTCCACTTCTGTGTCTCCCTCTCTTTCTCTCTGCTCTCCCATCGATACTCAGTCTCTCTCTCTCAAAAATAAATACACATTAATTTTTTAATAGTAGCAAATGGGGCACCTGGGTGGCTCAGTTGGTTAACTGTAACTTCAACTCAAGTCGTGATCTTATGGCTCAGGGTTTCAAGCCCCATGGCCAGCTCCATATTGACAGTGCAGAGCCAGCTTGGGATTTTTTCTCTCTCTCTCTCTCTGCCCCTCCTTGACTTGTGCTATCTGTCTGTCTCTTCAAAATAAATAAACTTTAGAAAATAATTTTTAAAAATAACAACAAAAACAATAAAATAGATAGGAATACATTTAACCAAATAAGTGCAAGTCTTGCACTGGACACGACAAAATATTGTTGAGAGAAATGAGAGACAACTAACATAAATGAAAAGACATCCCATGTTCATGATCAGGAGACTTAATATTTTTGAGGCAGTAACACTACCCAGATGCAATGCAATTCCTATCAAAATTCTATCATTTCGCAAAAGTAGACAGATTCATCATAAAATCCATGTGGAAAAATAAGCATTACCAGAAAAATACTGAAACAAAAGAACAAAGATAGATCCCAATTTCAAAACTTATTACAAATCTACAAGAATCAATACAGTATGGCAGTGGCATAAGCATAAACATACAAACCAACAGAATAGAATACGGAGTCCAGAAGTGAATTTATGATTCTTGACAAAATTCCCAAGATCGTTCAATGGAGAAAGAATAGTCATTTTAATCGATGTTGTTGGCACAGGTGGGTATCTACATGCAAAAGAATGAACTTGGAACCATACTACATACCATTTACAAAAGTTAATTCAAATTGGAGCCTAAATGCAGTGGCTAAACCTATACAACTTTTAGAATAGACTATACATATAAATCTTTCTGGACCACGGAGTAAGCAATGGCTTCTTAGATATTACACAAAATGAAAGAAAAAATAGGTACATTGGATTCTATTAAAGTGAAAAGCTTTCATGTGTCAAAGTACACCATCAAGAACATGAGAACACATCCCAATGAATGGAAGAAACTATTTGAAAAAGTGATATCTAATGGTCTGGTACCTGTAACAGAGAAAAAGCTCTTATCAATAAACATCAAATGGCAAAAATGCAATCATAATTAGAGAAAAGAATTGAGTACCTACACAGTTCTCCAAGGAAGATATACAATTAGCTAATAAGCACATGAACATGGTTAGTCACCGTTAGCCAAGTCAAAACCACAATGGAATACCACTTCACTTCGAATTGGTTGGCTACTAAAAAAGTAATAGTAACAAATTTCAGAGATTGTGTTAGTTTCCTAGGAATGCCGTAAGAAACTACCATGAACCAGGTGGCTTAAACAACAAAAAAATTGATTTCCTAACAATCCTGGAGGGTAACGATCCAAGATCCAAGTATTGAGAGGGTTGATTTCCTCCGAAGCTATTCACCTTGGCTGGCAGAACCCTGCCCTCTTGCTCTCGCCTCACATATTTTCTATCTGCACATATGGTTCTAATGCCTCTGTGTGTCCAAAATCCTCCCTAGTCTTTGTAGGACACCAGTCAGATTCAGTTTGGGCTTGCCTTAAGCAACTCATGTTAGCTTAATCACCTCTTTAATCCCTTTATTTCAAAATACAGTGCATTCTGTAGTCTCAGGGTTAGGACTTCAACATATCAATTTTGAGAGGACACAAGTCAACCTGTAACAGGGGGAATGTGGAGAAATAAAAACCATCATGCATTGCTGATGAGAATATAAAATAGTTCAGCCACTGTGGGAAACAAGTTGACAGTTCCTCATAAAAGTAAGCATATAGTTCCCACAGAATCCAATAATTCCCCCATAGATATAGATCCAAGAGAATTAAAAACACATGTGCCCATTGATAACTCTATGTGGTAATGGATATTAACTAACCTATTGTGGTAGTCATTTTTCTTTTTTTTTTTTTAATTTTTAATGTTTATTTATTTTTGAGAGAGAAAGCATGAGGAGGGAAGAAGCACAGAGAAGGAGACACAGAATCTGAAGCAGGATCCAAGCTCTGACCTGTCAGCACAGAATCCGACACAGGGCTCGAACCCATGAACCGTGAAATCATGACCTGAGGTGAAGTCTGGTGCTTAACTGACTAAGCCACCCAGGCTTCCCATTTTTCAATCTATACATATATCAAAGCATTATGTTGCATACCTTAAACTAATATGTTTATTACATGTCAATTATATCTCAATAAAACCAGGGGGTGGAGAAAAGGGGGAAGAGAAGAAAGGGGTCAAATAAAAATTGTCCAAAAAAGTAACAAAAAAAGATACATGAATATTCATTGAAGAATTATTTATAATACACAAAAGTGGAAAGAAGCGAAATGTCCATCAACTGATGAGTGAATAAACAAATGTTGTATATCCATACAATGGGATGTTACTGAGCCATAAAAAAAGGAAGTCATGAGTTATGGTACTATGTGTTATATCACGGGTAAACCTTAAAATGCTATGAAAAGTGAAATAATTCAGAAAAATAAGGCTGCATTATATAATTT
Source organism: Hyaena hyaena (assembly GCF_003009895.1). Classification (NCBI taxonomy): domain Eukaryota; kingdom Metazoa; phylum Chordata; class Mammalia; order Carnivora; family Hyaenidae; genus Hyaena; species Hyaena hyaena. Next base: position 1,156,328 of record NW_024081045.1, on the reverse strand, counting down.
CATCTATATGAAATGTCTACTGGAGGCAGAATGTAGATTAGTGGCTGTTGGGGTTTAGGAGGGCAGAGGACAGTGGGGAGTGACTTCAAATAGGTGCAGGGCTTCTGTGTGACCTGATGAAAATGTTCTGTAATTGAATAATAGTGATGCTTGCATCATCTTGTGAATAAAAAAAAAAAACAAAAAAAAAAACAAAAAAACCCTGGCTGGTATACTTTAAAACGGTGAATCTGATGGTGGATGAATTACCTCTGAAATAAAAACAAAATAAAGCAAAACACTCCTAACTCAGAAAACCTGGGTGATTCTGAAGCTGATCTACTTCATTTTAGTTCCGAGGTAGTTCTACCACAAGAAAGTCACAAACATAGTAAACACCTACCTCTGAGGCATGAAGGTTGTCATGATTTTCGAAGCTCATCTAACAAGGCTTTGAATTCCTCTTTAGTGCTAGAAGACATGTACTAAATGAAAGAATGAGAAATAAACCGAGAAAATATAAGAAAAAAAAACCACAGACCAGAAATGCTGCTGTAAATTCCTTCTTTTAGGGGCATTAGTCTAATTCATTCTTTGTCAAAAGCTTTGATTCATTCAGGTTAGCCAAATTTAATAATAACATTTTAGTGATCAGATATCATCATCATCATCATCATCTCTCTCTCTCTCTCTCTCACACACACACATATACACACACACACACACACACATACACACACACACACACTTCTCATAAATATACCTCACACAGGAACTAATTACTTGTTCTTTAAGAGTGCTGAATTTATGGGGCACCTGGGTGGTTCAGTCAGTTAAGCATCTGACTTGGGCTCAGGTCATGATCTCGTGGTTCACGAGTTTGAGCCCCACGTCAGGTTCTGTGCTGACAGCTTAGAGCTTAGAACCTAGTTTGGATTCTGTGTCTTCCTCTTTCTCTTGCCCCTCCCCTGCTTGTGCTCTGTCTCTCTGTCTCTCCCTCTCTCTCTCAAAAATAAATAAAATCATTTTAAAAATTAACAAAAAGTGCTGAAGTTAAGATATGTCATTTTTCTTTGAAGGACAGGTGTCTATATCCTGACCCATAACAATGAGAAGAATTTCATTTTATTTGAGTTTCCATGGAAGATAATCATGGAGGTTTGCTCAGTAATTTATTCATTCATATGCTTTGTCTTGAGTTTCCATAGAAGCCAACTCTAAGACACAGATTCAAGTACAAGTGCTTTCTTGAGGGGAGGCACAAAGAAGCAAGGAAGAGAAGATGAGATGGCCAATTAGAATGTGCCATGTATAACAGGCAACTGCCATTTGACCCCATTGCAGAACTCTGGGAGATAGGGCTTGGGGATTCCAGCTAAGAGATGAGAAGGTGGAGATACTTCTTCTCCAACTCCCCATGCCTCATTGGTCATAGGCTGCTTCCAGAAACTCTTATTCTCTGTTGTGTATGCTTCTGCAGAAAGATAAACAAATCAGTAAGAGTTTCAGGTGTTTGTTACATGCAGCCTATTGTAGAAGGAGGTCCAGGGGTATGTAGGTAGGATACAGAATGTATCTGTTTTAGCATATGTGGCTATAAATTTATTTCCATAATGAGTCCCCATCAAAAAGGAGACTACTTCAAAGAACAAGCACAATGCTTAACCTGAACCCCAGCAGAGAGACAAATACAAATTCATATTGAGATTCCTAGATATACTAGTTATTCTAGTGGAATTTTATTAATAGTGCCACTGTTCACTCTAAAAGATGTCCCATTTTGGAAAATAAATTCTAAGATCCTGTATTATATACATAAAAATATCAATTATGAACAAGAATAACACATCGAAAACATAAAGTATAGATAGATGGTAGGGATTAGAAGGAAACCTAGAATCTTGCTTTCTAACTGGTTTACACATGGCAAGTCCATAATATTGATAAAAAATGTCCTTAGAATGGCCAAGTTGTCCAAAGAGAAGGAAAATCTGATGGTGGCCCGATCTCTGCAAAACTGAGAGAGGTGTTGAACTGCAAGGCATGGGAGTGGCCTATTCAACCAACAACCGGAAATTAAAGAGTTCAGCTTTTAAGCACTCATTGATATGGAATAAGCAAGCAGTGTCTGACTCCGTGGGAAGCACCTCTTCCTGGTGTTTCATCCTCTCTCACCGAGGGGCACACTGGCTGAGCAGAGGTGGGGGTGTCTCACTACCCAGGGAGAACCAAACACAAAACTTCGCCATTTAATGGACTCAAAAAGGGCTCAGAATAGAAAGCCTTGGAACTGAGTCAGAGGGAGGAAAAGTGCTTCTGGGGTCCCTGTTAGGGCCCCACAGGGCGATCTCACAAGGGGTGCCTGAACACCTGTGACTTTCAGAACCTCAGATAAAGAAACCTAGAAACAAAGAGTCAGCTAGCAAAGTAACTATGTAAAGACCACCCCTGGGTCCTTGACCAGAGACTATGGTGTGCCGAGAACAGCCTTCTCATGAGATCTGCCAGGCAAAACATTTTAATTAGCTATTTGTCATACAAGAAAGGTCACACATAGCCCTGGAGCCAGAAGCCAAATTCTTTAGGAGGAGACTTCTATTCAAATAACTCTGTCTACTTGACCACTGACCAAGTTCTTTCAAATAATACTGTACAAAATTGTTTATGTTTTCTATGAATGTGTAATGCTTCATTCTCCCCAGTTGTGAATATTAGACCAGCGACACATGGACTAATAGTGACTATCTGTATCCATGAGGTTGTTCAGAATATCTGAATGAACGGGAATGTGCAGCAAGTTTGTTAACGGAACATGTGGAAATAGAAACGCAGGCCATTTGGCCTCACGCAGCCACGGGAAAATCAATGCTGCTGTAAATCTTACCATCTTACCTTTAGAAGGGGTAAGAGTTAGGGACGCCTGGGTGGCTCAGTGAGTTAAGCGTCCACTTCGGCTCAGATCATGATCTCATGGTGTGTGGGTTCGAGCCCCACATTGGCTCTGTGCTGATAGCCAGCTCAGAGCCTGGAGCCTGTTTCAGATTCTGTGTCTCCCTCTCTCTCTCTGACCTTCCCCTGCCCACGCTGTCTCTCTCTCTCAGAAATAAATAAAACATTTTAAAAAAGTAAAGAAAAAAAAGGGGTAAGAGTAAGAGTTGGATATCACGGGGTTTGTAATGGCTTCTTATCAGCTATGTAATCCTGATTTGGACCTGTGTCACGAGAATTAATGGTTCCCCTTGCACTAGACCGTATGCAATCAAATGATAGGAAGACAGCAGAAAAGCTGGTCTTGGGAATCCCAGAGTGAAAAGAATGAAACCCGTTTCTCCATCACGTGTCTGCACCGCCACCGCTAGTGAGGTGGCTCTTCACTCAGAAGGTTCACAAACGAACCAATTTCCAGTCTTGTGTGTTACAAACCCAGGCCTCGACGTGGCCAAACGTTTCAGCTTGGATTAGACCTGGCTGGAAGTAAAAACATAGACCAAAATGTACAAAATATAGACCAAATAATACAAGATAATTAACATACACTTAATAATAAAATTTTGAAGTTTCTATATTTGCTACTGTGGTGTTGGATTTTGTACTTTCAAGTCCCCTGGGAGGTAGGTGATATCAGTCCTTCCACAGAGGAAGAAACGGTGGCTTAGAAAGATGAATTAGCTTGTCTAAGTTCACACAATTACAGGAGCGGGCAATGTGGCAAACTTCCAGAACCCTGAGACCAACGTATCTGCGCGGGGATTAAAGTTTCTTCAGTGGACATAATGCCAAACAGAATGTAATGGGCATCCTAGGAATATGTTCATAAACATAAAAATAGTATGCACTTCATTTGAACTTTAGTACCCCAGGGAGAATTAAATAATGTATTTCTCTTTATAGGAATAAATGTTCCACAATAAAGCTTTGAGTACTGTGCTATCTTTCATTTAAGAACTATTAGAATGGTAAAAACAAATAAGACTATAAGAGTGTCCCCCAAAATTCAATATCAATAGTTCTCATGGTAAATATCACCACTATATTTCAGAGGACAGAATTATCACAAGATTTTTACTTTCTGGTGTTCAATACATGGCTAACCTTTTGGTTTTTCCCTTAGCATTAATGAGTTTTCCATAGATGAAAGTTATAACCCAGCCGGCTTGGAATAGCAATATTTAGTCTACTCACTAGTCCCATTAGGAAAGTCCTTACAGTCCACCTGGGAGTGTTTGTGTTTACTTTCAACAAGTCTGTCTCTTGATCTGCTTCTTGTTGTATGAGTGAGCTGTCCCAGCAAATCCATCCATGTATGTACCAGTACCAATACATTGAGGTATGTGATGGTATATGATTTCCTGTATGTATATTATACTTCAGTTAAAAATGTTTTTTTTTTTTTAAAAAAGCAAATGTTGTGGGGCACCTGGGTGGCTCAGCTGGTTAAGTGTCCAACTCTTGATCTCAGCTCAGGTCATGATGTCACCGTTTGTGAGTCAAAGCCCCACATTGGGCTCTGCACTGAAGGCGCAGAGACTGCTTGGGATTCTCTGTCTCCATCTCTCTCTGCCCCGCCCTCCCTTTCTCTCAAAGGTAAATATATAAACATGTTTGTTTAAAAGAAATGTTGCAAAGTAAAAAAGCATTCTTTAAAAAAGTTATTTTGTCAATGCAAATTTGATAGGGTTTTAAGAGAAGTGTGGGACCCACTGAGAGGGAATCTGGAAGCTATTTAGGCATATAGCACTCAATACTTTACTCAGTTTTTCAGTGTTTTTGGTATTTTAATCTAAATATGGGCAGTTAATGGCTTGATTTAACTTTCCCCAATTCATCTATTTAAACAGTCAGATAGCCTCACTTTACAAATTAAATCAATAGTCCTATCAGTGAAATAACTTTAGGATCTTAAAAATCATGTCCTGAGGTCTTTATTTTATTTATTTTTTAATGTTTATTTATTTTTGAGAGAGAGAGAGACAGAGCACAAGTTGGGAGAAGGGCAGAGAGAGAGGGAGACACAGAATCTGAAGCAGAGTCCCGGCTCTGAGCTGTCAGCACACAGCCCAATGCCGGGCTTGAATCCATGAACTGTGACATCGTGACATGAGTCACAGTCTGAGCTTCACTGACTGAGCCACTCAGGCATCTCTTGATGTCTTTAATTGGAAGTGACTAATAACGGTGGTAAGTTTGCCATATTAGTGATAGACCCCATGGGGGAAGTTCAGGTCTCTCCCTCCATCCATCTGGGTGACTGAATTATTATTGTCATGGTAATTCCCACCCTACCTGCAGATGGTCTTTACTGTAGACCTCTCTTCTGAGAGCCCAGATTCCTGTGTCTAATCTAACCTCCATCTTCCAGGTAACTACACTTGAATACTGTACATTAAAAGATACTAATAGAAAGATTTTTTTTTAAAGCTAGGATTTCTGATCTGTCTCCTCAAGGCCCTACAAATCTATTTTTTTAATCACATTTAATCACAACAGTTTTCTGTTCTCTTCCCTCACCCTTCACACCACTGATCCTGTTCAGTCACCATTCAGTGGCTTCCCTATCCTCTTAAAAATTTTTTTAAGTGTTTTATTTATTTCTGAGATAGAGAGAGACAGTGTAAGCAGAGGAGGGTCAGAGAGAGAGGGAGACACAGAGTCTGAAACAGGCTCCAGGCTCTGAGCTAGCTGTTAGCACAGAGCCTGACATGGGTTTCGAATCCATGAACTGTGAGATCATGACCTGAGCCGAAGTCAGATGCTTAACCAACTGAGCCACCCAGGTGCCCCTTCTATGTCCTCTTTAATCTGGACTCTAAACCTTTATTCCTGCCTCAAACACTCCAAACCCTTGGTCACCTTTGGGATTTTCACATATGAAATTATCCCTGGAATGTTTTCTTTGAGATTGGCTTGTTTTCATTCTTTGTAGCTCAGGAAGTATTTCTTCAGGGAAGAATTTTTTAACTCACCCAGATAAAAGCTAATGCCCCTTATTCCTCCAACATTGTTAATCTTTCTTATAATATCCTGCTATTTTTTTTCCAGTAGCAAGTAGCACAATTAAATTATAAATGTATCTGTTGACACACCAGTCCTCCAAAATCACATGAGCCAATTTCTTAAAATAAGTTGCTTATATATCTAAGTATGTAAACATAATTATATATTCCACTGGTTTTGTTCCTCTTGAGATCCTTGATATAATTACCATGTTCAGAAACTGGCTGTTTTTGAGTTTTCAGTGCGACATCAAGGATTTTCCTCCTACCGTAAAAGCTGGGGAGGGAAGGCTCTGTTCCTTGAGATGAGAAAGACAAGAGTAACATTTTGGCTGAAGGGAGGTGAATCACACAGTGGAATAAAGATGCTTTGGAGGGTACCTGAGTTCGTAAACACATTGTTCATGTGCTAACAATCCAGTGGAAGGTCAGCTGAAGCTGCCTGGTTCGTTGTGATGAGAAAATAGCCGGTTCGAGTCAGCGCCTGAGTGTTTTACGGTGTGGCAACCCGGCTCACACCGAGAGGCTAGACATTTAGAAAAGGACCCAAGCCTAGAATTCCTGCCACCGGTTCCCACCTTGCTTTTTCCAGGACATCTTGAAAGGACCACTCAAGAGTGGGTCCAGTGAGAAATTAGGGACCGCTGCCGTAACCACTTTTTAATTAATCTGTGCTTGCTACCCTGGTGTCTATCTCCTGCTCGCTCCTGACCTGGTGTGGAGGACTGTCCATTGCTCCTCATTCTGGGATCTGTAAGTAATAAACCCTGCGACATTACTTCCTTTATATGAATATACTGACACGATGCCCTCAGTCAAAATGGCTCTGGGGTCCTCACTTCCCCACAGTGAGAATCAGGTGCTGAGATTGCTGCTCACTGATCCCACGTGGGTGACTTGCACTTCCTCATTCCAGCAGGTTATTCTCAGTTTGATACATCACCTCCAGGTTTTCCAACACACTCTGGATATCCAGACACTGAAACAGAAGTGTAGTCAATAAAAGAGAACAATGGTGAAGTTCAACACTTGTGGGCCTTAAGCTTTAAGCACCTGCTGTATGCTTCGATGTACTTTAATGTGATCTAGCCCTACATACTGGCTTCCCTGATATATATTAAAATTAACTTAGGGGCGCCTGGGCAGTTCAGTCTGTTAAGGATCTGACCTCAGCTCAGGTCGTGATCTCATGGTTGGTGGATTTCAGCTCCATTTCAGGCTCTGTGCTGACAGCTCAGAGCCTGGAGCCTGCTTCAGATTCTGGGTCTCCATCTCTCTCTGCTCCTCACCTCTGTTCTGTCTCTATCTCTCTCTCAAAAATAAACAAACATTAAAACATTTAAAAATTTTTTAAAAATAAAATTAATTTATAAATCCATACCACTAACCTATCAAGGGCACAGCAGTGGTACATCAAATTCAAATTTAATATTTTCTGTTATATGACTCTAAGAGTGCTGGGAATATTTAATCATTTTACTCATGAAATGGAATATAAAAGCACAGTAGTACATATATATTGCATTATTTAAGGAGTTCTAATAATTTTATAGCCATTTTTGAAGTGTTTAAAATTCATTTTTAGATGTAAGAAAAGGTGACAAAGAATTGCTAGCAGGAACTTTATCTAGTCCCATGGGGAAAATATGAAAGTCCCTGTATTAAAATTTCATTTATCTGTCATACCTTGTAAAGCAAATGGCAAAGATGGATCTTTTCATCTCACAAATAAAGATATAAGGGCACAAAGACGTTCAAATTCCCTATCTGATGGGAACCAATACTTCAGTTCGGGAGCTGAGAAGCGGAAGAAGCGTTTCTCCCTGAAACTGATGACTGGCACTCGCGCTGAATTCCAGTTCTGAGCACAAGACCTCGTGGCCACCCCTGGCTAGTGGCGAGTCAGGAGCAGAGACGTGGCAGGGTGTTGCTTTTCTGAGACACCCTGTTGTGATCCTGCCACTTTCGCAAGACGTAACTGAATAGCTATGCAGGCAGGAGGCATCCACTCGGTAATGATTTTACTGTCCAGGTGAATGAAGCAAGGAGCCCTCTTAAGTTCCACGCCGGTAATCATTTGGTGGCAAAGACAAAATGGCCTCTCTGCATCCTTTCTTTCCAGGCACTAATTCCATCTGCATCACTGGAAAATAGATAAGCATCTTGGAATGATTCATTGTGACAGTGACAAGGAACTACCGAAGTTAGAACCTGGAGGTGTCAGTCAGGGCCTATGAAGCGCTTCAATGTATTCATCTGATTTGACTCTTTCTGTAATTGATAGACCACAGCGAGAGTGAACAGAAACTCTCTGGAAGATCTTCTGCTGGAGACGTAGCAAAAATCACTACTGTATAGAGACTGGAGACTGCCGATCTGGGCGTATTGCCTTGAAATGGCCAAGGATAGTTGAACGAATTTGGGGAGAACCTAGTAGCTCAGGAGGTGGTCTACATGAATGCTTATTTCTGGTGATGGGAAAACAGAGATTAGGGGACTCTTCCCTGTTTCTTCTTTTCATCCCTGTTTTCAGTGCTTTTTCAGTTCTGAAAACACAATCTTAGTTCTCTCTGTGGTTCTTCTGGGTTATTTTTTAAGCTGATGAAATTTCACAAATCGTTTATGTTCAGCCAACTGTTTAATATTTATACTTCAAATTAGCCCTCGAATTAGTTTTTTCTTGTTATTTCCAACAGATGTTAGTGCTCAGGAACAGAGAACAGGCCAGGTGCACAAAACCGGGGTTGTTCAGTCAAGCAGGCAGGAATCAGGATAGTGGACAGATTGAAATAATAAGCAGTGTCTGCACCCATGGGAGGGGATCCAGAGGACAGCTCTCAACAATCCACTCAGGTGATCCTCATTAGTTCCATCTCTCTTTAGAGAAGCTAGGGGTGTACACCAGGGCTCAGGGTCATGGTTCCCCTTTAGAAAGAAGACTCAGATCTTTATGGTGGCGGGGGGTGGAGGTGGGTGGGGCAGCTTCCTATACTAGAACTCAGAATGGCTCCAAAACACAAGCACAATCAAACTGGATACTGGATGGGTGTCAGAAGGAGAGAAGGTTTGATATAAGAGCTGAGTTTTAGGAGCCCTGCCATTGTGTACATCTCTGTAAACAATTTAAAGTCAGCCCAGGGACAATATATTCTGCCTTAAATGAATGTCAAGCATGACTCATAATTGGAATTTCTGGCAAGGATGTCCTGTTATCACAAAAGGTGTGACAATGTCCAAGTCTCAGGGAGTGACACAGGAGTGACACAAGAGTTCTACAATCCCCCTGGAGAGACTTTTACCAAGATCAGACTACAAAAGGAAATGTAATGTTTTGAATTTAAATCAGAATGGTTGAGGGACCGGTTTGGCATGCTGAAGAGACTAATGTCCAGATGTCCTAACAGGGCTTAAAGATGCTTACTTCTTCCCCTGTCTATCCTCCTCTTCAGGCACCCTGAACAACCTCGGATGAGAAACTAGAATATGGGCACAATATACTCATCAGCCTCGTCAACTTCTTCATTCATGCACGAACATCTTTTTCACATATACAAAGACAGATTCAAGGGTTCTTCTGACTGGTTGGAAAAGGGCTCAGTTTTCTTTGTTCCTAAGTAGGTTTTGTTTCTCTTGGGTACTCTGCCTTCCCCATTCCCACCCCAAACTGAAGAGACAGGTGAGGAGGCCTCTGGGTAAATTGTTATCTGAAACAGCTATTATTTCACCTAATCAGCACCAAGGCTAGCATATTGATATAGGTTTACTGAGTAAAGACACATTACTCAGGGTATGCAGGACACTTAATGGCATTGGCAGTTCCATTCAGATCCTTCTCTACTACTTTGAAGACCACCCAAGGTTCTCCTTTTGCTTGATTACTTGGAAAGAATTTATCAAAACCAATCTTTGGTTAACCTATTGGTTAGTATTTACTTAATTTTGGTACAACTTAGCATCATACATTAAACAAAGGATATACATCTCTAGAAATGAGTTTGTTGTGACTACATCAGACATCAGCATGCAGTGTTCTAAGTATCAGACCTTTTACTGGGGATCTTTGCCTTCATAGTTCTTCTCCTTCAAGTTAGGCTTATGTGTGATTCCTTTAAAAAGATTCGACTCCTTTTTGGTAACTTCCTGGGCCCTCTTCACTGGGAAGTTCAAAATTCCCAGCCCCAGCCTAGGCCTCCATCTTAATGCACTGTCTTTATCTTCAGAAAATGAGCCATATCCAGGGTAATTTTTTTAAACTCCACTTTATCACAGATATAATAAATACAGATAAAATATAAAGCAAATGGATATTTTAGTGTTTTTACTTTAATCGTTTTTGAGTTGGGGTAGTATTTCTAGAACATACTCAGAACACTATTAGAATCCCTATCAGAATTCTTTGGGAAATTAACATGATAATTTCAGGCAAATGATAAAACCAGGGGTATATGAGAAGAATATACTCCAACATTTTCAGGGGTATCTCTTTCTTGATGGCTTGATCCAATGTGAATTGAGCCATTTATGGTTTCTGAATAGCAGGCCTACCTGTGTGGTGATCAGGGCTGAACCAGGTTAACTTTATAAATTTTAGTAAAGTATTTGCTATCGAAATTATATTGAATATGAGGGGAAAATACCCATCTTATCTCATTTAATTT
>NW_024081045.1:979821-1140143 GCF_003009895.1 Hyaena hyaena | reverse complement strand
TGCTCCAGTCCCTTCTTGAACCAAGCACTGCACCTCACTCTTTTGGGCATGTAAACTCCGTTAGAAGGCTCTCTCAGTGGATTCTGCGTCCTTTTTCTCCCAATCGCTCAGGTTTTGTAAGGTTTCCAATGGCTTCAGATCTTTTCTGTGTGATGTATGGGCGCGAGTGCAAGTACGGAGCTCCTTACTTCTCCGCCATCTTGCCCCCTCGCCTTATCTCGTTTAATTTCTAAACTCACATGAAGACTACCTATTTTAGACCTGATGGCATAACTTCCAAAGCTGACCTGTAAACCTGTCTCACTCCAATTCGTTCTCTCCTCTGTGCTGATGTAGGACTACTTCACAATCTCATGAGCCATATGATAAAAGTAGAGCCACTAGATACAAGAGATCTGTATCTCTATTGGATCGCCTAAGGAAAAGCTTTTCACTGCTCCGAAATTTTGGTTTTATAATTTCATAAGAAAAAAAAAAAAAGAACTTCCATTGTACCAAGTGTTCTGGATTTTATTGATCAAACAGCTGACAAAGCCCTAACCAAGACACTGAAATGCACTCCCCACCCCACCAATGGAGCAATGGGATTCATATTGTGTAGTGAAATATTTGAGTGATAATGCAAGTGTCATTCACAATTATTAGAGCCACGTTACATTTTTTTTTAACTGGTTATTAAGAAAAAACCCTCTGGATATTACTTACTATGTTTTGCTTTTACTGGAGTTTCATAGCTGTTTATATCTTTCAGTTAGATGTGTTCTGATTAGTGGATACAGGTATAATCCTTGAAGTAGATGTAATATAAGTAAGTAAGCTCTGTGGCTATTGTGTTATTTAAATATAATGCTGTTGTGAAGAAACATTCAATAAAAAATATTCACTGTTACTCTCTAACTGATATGTCTAAGGGTACCTACATTTAGGTTAATTAGCTAACTGCATATTCCATACACATACATGTATACATATATACATGTACACACATATAAGTACACAAATTACACTATAGAAGATATTCTGGTGGTGCTCTATCGCTTTGTTCAACTAATCAAGTAATAATCAGAGGAAGGAGAAGGAGGAGGAGGAATAGGAGAGAAAAGGGGAGCGGAAGGAAGAAGGGGCAGTGGGAGGTGGGGGAGCAGGAGAGGAGGAAGAGGAAGTGGAAGCCACTTCTTAAAGATTTACCCGTTTACTTTATTGTTATGATCCAGAATAGATCATAATATGTGGTCAGTCAATAAAGTGTAGTATCATTCGAAAATACTAACCTGGATATTGCATCTTAGCCCCGCGGCAGTGGATATGAATATGAATAAATATTTCATATTTATGTGAAATATTTAAACAACAATAGTATGTGAGCCTTATAATTTTAGCTCAAAGTTAACTTGTTATAGGAGAAAGGAAATTAATTATCTCCCATGTATGCTGTACTTTAAGGTAGAGATTCACTTTAGTAAAGCTGATGCTACCCTGAGGGCTCTAATCAGGTGATCCGTCGATCTCTTGGCAGCCCCGTAGGGGCTAAGGAAAGTCAGGTAAACTTTCCTCACAGTCTTCCTGCCCTCCATTCTGCTAGTTCTTCCATTTTTTGCTTGTTTGTTTCAACTTTTCCTTGGGTTCCTATGGTCAGCTCAACATTTAGATCAGTAAGGAAATCGTGGGAAGAAGTAAGTCAATGTTTTCTTAATTTTCAAGAATGTTAGTATTTTTTCTTCTATTTTGCATTTTGTTTTTTGAATCTTTTTTTTCTTAACGTAGTTAAATCATTGCCAATTTTGTTTATTATTTTTTAAACTGGTCATTAGTTTCAATGTTATAATTTTATTTATCCTGGTCTCTATTTTGTCTGTTTCTGATTTTTCTTTGTTATTTCTTTCCTCTACTAAATCTCAGATAAACTTCTTCTTGTTCTAGTTCCTTGTGATGTAATGTTGTTTATTGGAATTTTTTGTCTTAATACAAACATTTATATCATAAAAAATAAAAATAGAATTACCATATAATCTAGTAATTCCACTACTGGGTATTTATCCAAAGAAGACAAAAATGATAATTCAAAAAGATATATGCACCCCTGTTTATTGCAGCATTATTTATAATAGCTAAGATATGGAAGCAACCCAAGTGTTCACTGATAGATGAATGGATAAAGAAGATGTGTTGTGTGTATATATATATATGTGTGAGTGTGTGTGTGTGTGTGTGTATGTATATGTATATGTATATGTATATGTATATGTATATATATATAATGAAATATTATTCAGCCATTAAAAAGAATGAAATCTTGCCATTTGCAAAAAACATGGAGGGATCTAGAGGGTATAATGCTAAGTACAATGAGTCAGTAAGAGAAAGATAAATACCATATGATTTCACTCATCCTTGAAATTTAAGGAACAAAACAAATGTACAATTTAAAAAAGAGACAAACAAAAAACCAGACTCTTAAATATAGAGAACAAAGTGGTAGTCACCAGAGGGGAGGTGGGTGGGGAGACAGATGAAACAGGTAAAGGGGATTAAGAGTACACTTACCTTTATGAACAGTGAGTAATGTATAGAATTGCTGAATCATTATATAGTACACCTGAAACTAACACTGTATGCTAATTATTCCCCAACATAGTGCTACTTCACTATCATAGAGATTAGTTTCTAATGTGAATTAAGTGTAATTCTGCTTTGGCTTGGTATAAATTGTGCTAAACATCACTTCTGTCATGGGGCGCCTGGGTGGCTTAGTTGGTTAAGCATCCGACTTCTGCTCAGTTCATGATCTCACAGTTCGTGGGTTCAAGGCCTGAGCCTAGAGCCTGCTTCACATTCTGTGTCTCCCTCTCTCTCTGTCCCCCCCCCACTCATTCTCTGTTTCTCTCTGTCTCAAAAAAAAAAAAAATAAAGAATATTACAATTTAAAAAATCACTTCTGCTTCAATGGTATGCATAATAATGAGACGCATATTTATAAGAAGGGAATGTGATCCACGAGCATAAATATATCAGTGCAAGAAATAAACTTAAACTTATTCTAATATAGTACTTCATTGTATAGGTCAAACCCCAAATCGGGTTTCACATTCCTCAACAACATAGCTTGACCTTATCTATCCACAATATGTTATTGATTACTAGCATGTCTTTTTCATTCTACTTCATTCTTTTCATAGAGCATTCAAGACTATTTAAAAATTGTAATCTTATTTTATTTTCTTCCATAACCTTAAATCACCCTCATTCTTAAATATGCTCTATTATCTTAAGCTCAATTCCTATCTCAATCAATGTCTTCCTAGGCACTTTTATCTCCATCTTTCCTTACACAATAGGTATAATTTCAACCACAGTCTTGAACAACATAAAGCACACAAACATTTATCATAGCAAGATTTATATCTATCCATTGTTAGTATAAATTGTGAATCACAAAGGAAAAGACAGCCCATTTTTTTTACTTGATCCTGTTGGCAAGTATGGATCCTGTATGGATTAGAATTTATTGTGAAATTGATACTGCATGAAAATGGTTTAAGTCCTTAAAAATGTTACACAAAAAAGTGATCATACATTCATTTATTCATTAAAAATGAATATATATTTAACTTCTGGGTATCTACTTTGTGACAGGCAATGAAATTCAATGAAACTGACAATTGGAGACAGAATTCAAAATGATCATTATAATACTTTTTTTACTTTTATCAGTTTCTAAAATTATTAAAGGCATGTAATAGGTTCAGTGCATTACAAAATCATATTGGGCACAGACATAAATAATATGAAAAATTACTAAAATCATAATCTGAAAACATGAGTACATTTTTCTGTAGTATTAAGAGTAGCATCTATAAATATTCCATTTTTTTGAATATCATCTTAAATAACCGACAATCATACTTAATTGAGCCACTGTATTCCAAGGAAACCAAACATAAATTTAACAGATTTAAAATGCTATTATTATATGATAAAGCTGTATGATATTGATTAAACTAATATTGTTTTGTGTGCTCTTAATATTTCAATAGCAAAATAAAAAAGTCTATTTATGGGAAAACAACAGGAAATCTCATTCATTGCTAATGAGAAAGCAAAATGGGACCTCTTAGGGAATTTCTTATAAAATAAAATCTACACTTAGAATAAATTCCAGGAATGTCACTGTTAAGTATTTGCCCAGGTAAATTGAAAGTTTATGTTCCTTCAAAAGCCTGCACATGAATTTTTAGAGCAGTTTGACTCACAATCACCAAAAGTGAAGATATCTTTCAGAGGTAAATGGATTAACAAACTTTCATATATCCATACATTGGAATATTACTCAAATAAAAAGGAATGAGCTACTGACTCAGTAACATGGATGAACATGAAATGCATTTTGCTAAGTGGAAAAAAGCTAAACCTCAAAAACTACATAAGGCATAATTCTATTAGTATGACATGAAGAAAAGTCTAATTAACAAGGGTGAAAACAGATCAGTGGTATTAAGAGGGAATGGACTAATTTAGAGAAGGAAACATACAGGAACATTTTGAGGGTAAAAACATGGTTCTAGGGGTGCCTGGGTGGCCCAGTCAATTAAGCTTCTGACTTTGGCTCAGGTCATGATCTCACAGTTTGTGGGTTCGAGCCTTACTTTGCGCTCTATGCTGACAGCTCAGAGCCTGGAGCCAACTTCAGATTTTGTGTCTCCCTCTCTCTCTCTGCCCCTCCCCCACCCACACTCTAACTCTTTCTCAAAATATAAATAAACATTTAAAAAAAATTTAAAAATTGTTCTATATGGTATGACAGTGCTAGATACGTTACTTTATGCATTTGTCAAAACTTATAAAAATGAGCACCACAAATAGTGAACTTTACTATGTGTATTTTTTAAAAATCACCTACAGGGGATCCTAAGGTAGAATTCACTCAACCAGTAATAAACCTAAATGCATTAAAATGTCACTGAAGGGGATGCAGAGAGGATGACCTAAATACCTTTGGCAAGCTATGTTTTGACTAGATACTGTAAAGCTAAGAATGAAAAGAATGGTACATTAGCTTTGTGCTGTAGTAAATGGGTTTCTCACAGGGATGTGGGTGACCGATTCTGAAGCTATTTTATGTACACACCAGTGTTGAACAAATACATAAATGAATCATAGATAAAAGGACCCAGGTTCCTCCCTGTCAAAGCAAGAAGTTACTGATAAACAAGCAAAGAAGTATTGAATGAATCCTGTGGTACTGGGTTAGCTTTGGAAATATCAGGATGAGTTCATTTATCTTAATATATATTCAGATAGATTCAGACATAAATACAAACAGATATAAATGTATACATGGATTTTTATACATACAGATTTCTCTTAATTCTGTCTGCTGAGAGGGTCTATAAGCAGTGAGCCCCAGGAGCAATGAGCACCCCTAGTGCCCAGGTCTTGGTTTCTAAATGCCATTCTCCAATAAAAAGCCATAGGGAACTTTGGAGAAATGTCTGAGACAGAAATGCATAGATAGAGAAATGCAAGATGAACCCAAAAGTAGGGGATGTTTCCATCCACCAAAAAAGGACAAAGGCAGAGACATATCTAAAAGACAGAAAAGCCAACCTTAAAGATCCCTCAATGACCCAGGTTAGAGTAAATTGAGCAAAGAAATAAATAAGCATTGTATTACAATGTAAAGAGTAAAATAAATATCTGTATGTTCATATTGTTACAAATAAATGATTGAATAAGCAAATAAATGTGGAAAAGGACAAATCTTCATGGAAAAATTCCAAATAGCATATGTAAAAACACCCTCATGAAGAGAGTGGAGATTAAGTTTTCTCCCCTTGAGTATGATTTTCATTTAGTGATTCTCTTCCAAAGAAGAGAGTTTAGAAAGTAAACAATTAAGATTCCTAACACATAACACCTTGAGTGATCTAGGTTATCATCCTGGGAGACCATGGATTCCCAGATTTGATGTAATGAGAAGGACATCCCAGCTCTGTGGCACCCTTCCCAACAATCTGTAACCCCCGTTTACCCATGATAAAACATCAAAGAGACCCAAACTGATGGACATTCTATAGCATGCCTGATCAATACTCTAAAAAATTCCAAAGTTCATGGAAACAAGGAAAAGATTGTGAAACTTTCACATACCGAAGGAGACTGAGATGTGATAACTGAATTTCACGTGTTATCCTGATTGGATCCTGAAATAGAAAAAAGGTACTAATGGGAAAACTGGTATAATCCAAACAGGTTCTGTAGTTTAGATAACAGTATTGTGCCGATGCTAATTTCTTTATCTTGATCATTGTGTCACCGGTTATGTAAAATGCTAACTCAAGGCTACATGAGAACTCTCTGTACAAGGTTTGCAGTTCTTCTCTAAATCTAACATTATTCAAAAACAAAAAGCTTTAAAAAATATTTCATTCTTATAATACAAATACCATACATTTGTGGTTTGCAAAACTTTAGCTGTGCAGTATGGAAATGACCTGAGAGTTGATTATTATCCTGCAAGTTCCGGGTTTCAACTTGAGTTTATTTTATGCATTAAAATGTAAGAAAGCAACTGTTAAACATTAATCAAAAGTCACCTCTGGCCTATATCATAATTTAATATAACACTTTAAGTTTAGAAGGAAACTTAAATGTGATCAACCAACATTTGAATTCCTATAAAACATTATAAAGATCTTATACTTGAATACTCACAGACATACATATGTTTTATTATCAGACACTCGGTTCATAAAATCTTTTTATTGACTTAACACAAATATCAATTTCATTTTTTACCCAGCACACACACCATTCTCAGCCTTTTATTTTGGCAGAAAATAAATCCAATTAAATAGCTGTAACCCCTGTGTCTTCACATTACCAGGGTAGGAAATCCCTTTTTTTTCTTGTTTTAAGAAGCATTGTTGTTCTTTTAATAGTATTTGCAAATCTTTATATTTTATTCTTTTTTTTAATGTTTTATTTATTTCTAGGAGAGAGAGAGAGACAGCATGAGCAGGGGAGGGTCAGAGAGAGAAGGAGTCACAGACTCTGAAACAGGCTCCAGGCTCTGAGTTGGCAGTCAGCACAGACGCAGGGCTTGAACCCACGAACCACGAGATCATGACCTAAGCGAAGTTGGACGCTTAACTGACTAAGCCACCCAGGCGCTCCTATATTTTATTCTTACTTACTCAGTAGTTAAACTGAATGTATTATATGTGATATGGTATGATCAACAAAGATTTAAGAGGGACCAAAATTTCTTCTCTGTATACATTTTTTAACATAACCTAAATTCTATAGACTCACCATACTATTGAAATATGTTGCTTTATCTTCACCTTACTTTCACACATTTCTTATAAATATTCTTTTTTAAAAAATATATTTATTTATTTGAGAGAGAGAGAGAGAGAGAGAACTTGCCCATGCTAGTGCATGTGAGCAGGGGAGGGGCAGAGAGAGAGGGAGAGAAAGAATCCCAAATAGGGAATCAGGGGATATAGGGCTCGAACCCACAAACCATGAGATCATGTCCTGAACTGAAACCAATAGTCAGATGTTAACTGAGTCACCCAGGCATCCCAGTCAGTTTTCCTGATCCTATACTTTTTTAAAAAATGTAGATAGATGATGACAGATAGATAGATTAGATCTAAAAATATGATCTTAGTAATTAAAATTAGAATATAAACCATATATTACATCAAACTTGCTGCTTTATAATTTGTGCAATCTGGCTTCTATCTTGTAAGAATATCTAACTAATTTTGACTTCTTTAGGCTTAAATGGTATTATCTATGATTCTTAGGATCGTTGATACTATTTCAGAAATATATTCCAATAACACTATTTCCTTCTAAACCCTATAAAATGCACTGAAAAGTCCTAAATTTTTAAGATGACTATATATACATCTTACAGACAAAGATATCAATATAGATATACAGAAATTAGATATATTATAAATATATATTCAGAGATATTACATATATAATATATAGTTTTATATATATATGTGTGTGTGTATATATATATATATATATATATATATATATATATATAAGTATCTGTGTAAGTTATATAGAGACCAATTATTGCTGCTGCAACCTGAATCACATCTTCTCTCAATTGGTACGTTGAACTCCTAACACCCCAGTCCCTCAGAATGTGACTGTATTTGGATATAGGGTCTTTAAAGAGGTACTTAAGTTAAAATGGCATCACTGGGGTGGGTCCTAATCCCAATATGTCTTGTGTCTCTTTAACAAGAAAAGGTCAGCATGCATACACACAGAGAGAAGACCACCATGTGAAGCTATCTACAAATGAAGGAGAGAAGCCTCAGAAGAAACCAACCCTGGTGACCTTGATCTTAGTGTTTGCAGCTCCCAAAGCTATGAGACAATAAAATTCTGCTGTGTAAGCCACCCAGTCTCTGGTAGGTTGTTATAGTATCCCTAGAAAACTAATACAATTATATATACAACTAAATTCATTTAGTTCTCATTTTTCAAGATGACAAAGTTTTGTTGAGAATTGCCAGGTGTGTGTCTCATGCAGCTTAATATAAATGCAACTACATATACATATATATGAGGCTATGAAGGACATCTCGTAAAGTTCTAATTCCCTGTCAATTAGGAGCAGATCACTAATCTCACAATGGTATTGGGGAGTAGCCCCCCAACTGAACAGACTATTATTATTTCAGCCCTATGCTAGTCTGACACCGAATGATCCCTTCTGTGGGGACTCTATGACTAATCAAACACTACATGTGAGAGTTTTTAAGCATTTAAAAATTAAGTTTTTTTAATTTTTTAAGCGTTTTTCTTTTTAAGCAGTTTTTTAAAAATGCAGCCTTTAATAGTTAAATTTTTGAGTGGCTTTATTTTCAATATATTTTGCATAGTCTTGGCTCTAGAATATTACTTAAAATAATGAGAATAAGAGAATGGTGGGACGCCTGGGTGGCTCAGTCGGTTAAGCGTCTGACTTTGGCTCAGGTCATAATCTCACAGTTCATGGGTTCAAGCTGACAGCTCAGAGCCTGGAGCCTGTTTCAGATTCTGTCTCTCTCTCTCTCTCTCTCTCTCTCTCTCTCTGACCTTCCCCTGCTCATGCTGTCTCTCTCTCTCTCAGAAATATATAAAAACATTTTAAAAAATTATTTAAAAAAAGAATAAGAGAATGGTTTTCTTGATTCCTGTAAACTCTGTATTTCAATTTTAACTTTTAACATTGTCTCTTTCACATTGTCATTCTCTTATATAATTAGTGTTTCAATGTTGCAGTAGAACTTAGGACATTTCTTACCTCCTTTTCAGTGTGATTCTGTATTTAGAGTCTGAGCTGGAAATGAATATGCCATCACCTATATCAAGGCAAGTCCTTGTGACATCAAGGGTCAATCAAAGATTCTTAAAAATCTTAGATTACCTAATCTGGTGATGGTTCCTTAGACTATTTTATTTTTCAGATATTGGTCTGATATCCACGCTGTGGGACCAAAGATTTTTGTTTATAAAAATTGTATATTTCAAAGGAAAGAATTTAATGCATAGGTCAATTTCCATTTTCATAACCACAGAACTTCTTTGAAAGACGATGAAACTCTTTTATATTTTAATAATTTAAAGAGTAAAGCACATAGCCTGTCCTCTATTAAAAGGACCAAGCCAGGAGAGCCTGGATGGCTCAGTCATTTAAGCGTCCAACTTTGGCTAGGGCCATGATCTCATGGTTTGTGAGTTTGAGCCCAGCTTCGAGCTCTGTGCTGACAGCTCAGTACCTGGAGCCTGATTCTCTCTCTCTCTCTCTCTCTCTCTCTCTCAAAAATAAGTAAATATTAAAAGAAATTTAAAAGGACCAGGCCATAAATTACCCAGGTTTAAAGTTTTACCTATATGCTACTGTAGACCTCAGACAACAGCCACACAATGGATCTTAATGGCAACCACTACTAACAGTATCAGCTGCATTATATGAAGGCTCTGTGTGTCTGTGTGTCTGTGCTCCTTTTCAATATTTAAAAAAATGTCCCTATAAGAATATTTTGTACATTAGCAGAAGTAACCTAACATATGTTTCCTCAGCTAGGTACAGAAATACAAGAGGAAAACCATAATTAAAATTCCATTTACTCCAAAAATGTTGAACCACTGCAGTTGAGCATTGTGGAGAGCTACCAACTGACCTGTCCTTACTTCGAGTCTGATAAGACATCACAATTACTTCAGTGTCACTAGATTTTTATCCTAGATTTATAATCTTCTCTCATCTTTTCATAGAAGATGCTCAAGAAGCCTAATAACCCAAAAATGCTCTATATAGAGATGTCTAAAAGCCATATGATAATATCTAAGTACATATATGTACTTATTTCCATGATTTCAAAGGAACCAGTCACTTAAATACATACAGAAAAGACACATCTCCATTGCAGTAGTGTTCTAGCCTATTGTTTTATCTAGAGAAGTTCCAAGTTTACAAGCATTTTTTAAAAATGTTTACTTATTTTTGAGAAAGCCAGAGTGTGAGCAAGGGGAGGGGCAGAGAGACAGAGAGACAGAATCCAAAGAAGGCTTCAGGTTCTGAGCTGTCAGCACAGAGCCCAACACGGGGTTTGAAGCCATGAATCATGAGATCATGACCTAAGCTACAGTCAGATGCTTAACCGACTGAGCCACCCAGGCGCCCCCCCAAGTTTACAAGGATTTAATACTTAGGTAACCTCCTCAGAATCTGTTATTATCAGTTGGAGCTTTAGAAGGAAGGTTTTTTTGTTTTTGTTTTTCTTTTGTTTGCTTATTTTGTTTTGTTTTTTGTCTGTGTACAGTTGGCTTACTTTGTTCCTTATCCAAAAGGGATCACCCAGGAGTAAATGGTTTAAAACCTCAACCAGCTGTCTTTGAGCGCCCCTCATGAGAATGGGTTTGGAAAGTCTTGCTTTATTCTTGTATTTAAAAGGAATGAGTAATTCATGGAAAACTCAAATTCCTTACTTGAGATTTTATGCAAAACTATAAGCATATTTGGGAGAGATAAAGGCCTTTTGTGGGGCTTGTGACCTTTTGGACTTTAGCACGACCAATTTTGATGCCCCAAGTCATAAGTTATCCTCTGCTGAGAGTCCTTCTGTGACTCTGGCCACCTCATAAACTATTCTACAATGTATGCCTTATTATTTGCCATTTTAATGCTTTAGCTCACAAACTTTATCTGCCTCAAAGCATCTGTTGCTTAGCTTATGTTATCTAGCCTTCTGAAACATGAGTAAATTATTTGTCTTCCTAATAAATTCAAAGTTTTTTTCTTAATTAATGTGTCCCAATATGTCTGTCTGAACTCACAATTCTGAGGAATTTAAAGTTGGCTAAGAAAGTTGTAAGTATTTCAAAGTTTTATAAGCTGGGGTCAAAGCAACCTGTGAAAATTGTGTGCCTATGTGTGTTGAGAGAGCTCCCTAGCTGCACCTTAAAACTCCTCCAGCCTCCTTCTCCACTTTTTATTTAGACATTAATTTCTTGCACTTTTGGAGGCTGGGAAGTCTAAGACCAAGTGCTAGCTGATTCAGGTCCTGGTGAGAGCCCTCTTCATAGTCTGCAGATGGCCATCTTCTGGTGTCCTCACATGACTCGTAAGAGAATGAAAGAGAGAGAGAGAGTGCAAGCTGCCTGGTTTTTTCTCATAAGGACACTAATCTCATGATGAGGACGCCATTCATGGCCTCATCTAAACCTAATTACCTCCCCAAACCCCAAATACAATCCATCCTTGGGGGTTAGGGCTTCAACAGAGGAATAGGGGAGGCACAACTCAGCCACAACAGAGCCATAGTCCTCATTACATTTCTTGGACTTCTAATCACACACTGGCTTTTTCTTATCAGAGGACCCTAAACACAACAATATATGGCTTTGGAGAGGAAAAATGTAATGTATATGATACACAGTTGTTGATGAGGAGTTCATTACTCATACTTCCATGTGGAGTGCATGAAAAGTCAGTGCCATGAGGGCTCTAGGGGCCCTGGGCTGTCTTGACAGGCATGATGTAAGTGTTTGCATATCACTGGCCATGAATAACTTTATGATTAGGTAGAAAAGATGGTGTTGGAACTCCCTGGGGCGTGCTGTGGCCTCAAAACCAGGGGCTGTGATTAGTGAGTGAACGGCTAGTTACAGTTTCGTCACTAAAGAATTAGTGAAAAGACAAAACGAGCATGGGTACCCAAGGGTGAACAGGAATGCGTCACAGATGCTTCATCAGGCATCTCTTGAGGACACTTAGTCTAAGATGGAACTTCTATTGCAGAGAGTACAGGTTAAGCTGGTGATCACCTAGAAAAAGCTGTCACTCCTAAAAATCACTAGAAATCTGTGCTTTTTGTAAAGTCTAATTCAAGCTTTTAATCAGGGAACTGAAGTACATCTTGTCTAGCTCCTAAAATGTACAAGTTAGAGAGCCTGAAAAGGGACGTTTGAAACAGGGACTTATGGCCTAAGTGCTTGGGTACTGACTCTATAGAAGAAAGAGTTGATGTCTAAATTTAAAAATGTTGAGAGAATGTTCTTCAGGGAAAACCAGGAAAAAACAACAACAACAGATGAACTTATGGGAGTTTATGGATATGCTGTGGCCCGGCTCTCCTTTCCTCTGTTAAGATTCTGTAGTTCTGGCTATCTGGAACTTTTCTAACTTTGATTAAAGTGGTAGATCTCAAGGAGCCTGTGGTGACTCAGTCGGTTAAGCGTCCAACTTCGGCTCAGGTCATGATCTCACAGTTCATGGGTTCTAGCCCCGCATCGGGCTCTGTGCTGATAGCTCAGAGCCTGGAGGCTGCTTCAGATTCTCAGAGCCTGGAGGCTGCTTCAGATTCTCAGAGCCTGGAGGCTGCTTCAGATTCTCAGAGCCTGGAGCCTGCTTCAGATTCTGTGTCTCTTTCTCACTCTGACCCTCCCCTGCTCTCTCTCTCTCTCTCAGAAATAAATAAAACATTAAACAAAAAAAATAAATAAAGTGGTAGATCTCATACCCAGAAAATAATTGAATATGTAAGTATATATCTATTTCCCTCCCTATCTTCCCCCTTTCCTCATTCTCTTCCTTTTCTTTCTTTCTTTCTTTCTTTCTTTCTTTCTTTCTTTCTTTCTTTCTTTCTTTCTTTCTTTCTTTCTTTCTTTCTTTCTTTTTCTTTTTCTTCCTTCCTTCCTTCCTTCCTTCCTTCCTTCCTTCCTTCCTTTTTTTCACTTTTGCTTTCTTGCTTTGTTTCTTTGTTTCATCTATCTACCTGTCATCTATCATTTATCTATCTACATTTTGAGTAGTATTTCCAAGAGTTTTAGTCCATCAGTAGATCCCAGATTACTATCTGTAGGAGGAAATCAAAGAGCAGAGACTATGTTAGTGGATTGTTCCAGAGCTGAAAGTATGTGCTGGAAGGTGATAGAATAGAGCAATAAATAATTGACACTACAATAGCTGAAGTTGAGACCTGCTATTAAATATGAAATGAATGCAGGTTAATCATATATGATTGGAGGTGCCACAGTGTAAAAAATGCTGAGGAATCATGGCTAGTGAGAGAAACACCAAGATCCTGGCTGGGGGCCATGTGAGGGAAATGTCAAGTTCAGTGGATCAAAGAAAATTAACAGAAGAGAGGCTCCAACTGATACTAAAAACTTAGAAATTTAAACAATATGACTTTGTTTTTTGTACTTAGAATTTATTTTTTATCATAAAGGGATGGGAAGTGGTAAAACAAGGTTTGTGGCAAAAGCATTCAAATTAGGGAATAATAACTCAAGATACCTGAAATTGAATCTTGTTCCACCATTTATTTCATGGAAGCTCTTGGAAAACTGGCTAAATTCTCTGTGCCTCAGTTTCCTCATCTGTAATATGGTAATAATAATAGCTTCCAGTAGATATAACTACTTTGAGGATTAAATGAGTTAATACATCTTGGGTGCTTAGAACAGTACCACTGAGAATAAATATGAAAAATAGTTGACTACTGGGGCACCTGGGTGGCTCAGTCAGTTGAGTGTCCGACTTCGGCTCAGGTCATGATCTCGCAGTCTGTGGGTTCGAGCCCCTCATCAGGCTATGTGCTGACAGCTCGGAACCTGGAACCTGCTTTGGATTCTATGTCTCCATCTCTCTCTGCCCCTCCCCAGCTCGTGCTCTGTCTCACTTGGTCTCTCAAAAATAAATAAATATAAAATTTTTAAAAAAATAGTTAACTATTGCAATAAAAAATACAGACAATAGCCTACATATAACTTGCTATGTTATTATTAAGAAGGGTAGTTTTGATGTTTATAGAGTGAGGCAGAGGAATTCAAAAGATACTAGGGAATATTCTCCTTAAATCTCATATTGGATGGCAAGAGTCCAAAAAAGCGTGACAAGAGCAATTCATGTTGCTGGGCAGCACATCTGGCTGATGCCATTGCATCTGCTGAAGTATAGAAAATTGAAGAAGGTGCAGGTTTGGACAAGTAATGTAAAAGTCACCTGTTAAAGTTTAGAAACACTGAATTTGGTTTACCGCTGGCACGCCCTTTAAAAAGATGAACTGGAAACACCACAAATACCCCCGAAGTAGTACATAGATTTCTCTATGAAAATTAAGGGTTAAATTAGCAAAATGGTCATATGAAGTCTTAGCTCATGATTATTATTAAAGACATTGCTTTGTCTGGGAAACGGGAACAACTCTATCTGCCGATAAATGATACAGAACACAGGAAAAAAAGACGTTACTCCTATAATGAAAAAGAAACATCTCCAGAATAATTGTCCAAGCACAATCAGAGGAGAATATGCAGTATCTGCAAGCACACCAAACTACAATAAAGAAACAAGAAAATAACTTGTTCACTTGGGCATAAACTTTTGTTTACTTTGTGCACCTTGCCATACAAGCATGCCGTTTTTGCTTTTGTTTTTGTTTTAATTTATGGATTATTTTCCCTGGTAGATTAAATGAACAGGTTAGTTCCATGAGACTAGTATGATACTATACTACATTCATCAAGAAATCTTAAGCTCAGGCTGTTTATTACCTGAATCACCATGGGATAGCATCTTGAATTTGATGATAAACTGAATGTCATCAAAATTAAAAGAACACTGAAAAAAATCTTCAGATAATGCAGTGTGGAGTGTGTAACCACTTAAAGCACCACCAGTAAGGGAGAGTCTTTTTATATCTGTTCACAGAAGCCAAACGTGGGTTGATGATATTTGCTCTGTCATTCCTGGAAATCTGTAGTCTCTGGTATCAGAGACTCTCCATTAACATTTAACAGAAATTATTTTTTGGAATTATTTGAGAACAGAGGCAAGAAAATCAGAGTTCAAATTTTTTTTTCCATTTGATAAACTAATTCAGTGTGTGTGTTTGTAAATGGCATTCAAATCTTCACTACAACTTTTTTTTACCTTTTTATTGAAGTGCAATTGACATACAATGTCATATTAGTTTCAGCTGTGTGACAGTAATTCCACAATGCTCGCCACAAGCGTAGCCATATCTTATCATACAATGCTAACACAATACCTTTGACTATGTTCCCTATGATGTATCTTTTATGTCCATGATTTTATTAATTCCATAGAAGGAAACCTGTATCTCCCACTCTGGTCCAACCATTTTGCCCATTTCCCCATTGTCATTCCCTCTGGAGACCATCAGTTTGTTCTCAATTCTCTGTATTTAGGAATCTGTTTATGCTTTTTTGGGTTTTTGTTTGTTTGTTTGTTTTTTGTTTTGTTTTGTTTTTAATTTTCCACATATAAGTGCAATCACATTGTACTTGTCTTTCTTTGTCTGACTTATTTTACTTAGCATAATACCTTCTAGGTCCATTCATGTTGTCACAAATGGCAGGATCTCATTCTTTTTTTTTATGGCTGAGTAATAGAATCCATATATATATATGGATATCCCACTTCTTTATCCTTAATATGTTGATGGACACTTGAGTTGCTTCCATGTCTTAGATATTATAAATAATGCTGCAATAAGCATAAAAGTGCATATGTCTTTTTGAATTAGTGTTTTCATGTTCTTTAGGTAATAACCATGAGTGGAATTATTGGGTCATTAATTTTTGAGAAATCTCCATAAAATTTTCCAGAGTGGCTATACCAGTTAACATCCCCACTGACAGTGCACACATGTTCTTTTTTCTCCACATCTTTGCCAATACTTGTTATTTGCTGTATTTTGATTCTAGCCATTCTGACATGTGTAGGGTGATATTTCACTGTAATTTTTTATTTGTATTTCCCTGATGTTGAGGGATGTTGAGTATCCCTTCATATGTCTATTAACCATCTATATTTATTATTTGGAAAATGTCTATTCAGATCCTCTGACCATTTTTAATTGGAATATTTGGAGGGGTTTTGTTTTTGTTTTTGTTTTTGGTGTTGAGTTGTATAAGTTCTTTATATATTTTTGGTTTTAATCCCTTATCAAACCCATCTTTGCAAATATCTTCTCTCATTCAGCAGGTTGCATTCCCATTCTTGATTCCTTCATTGTGCAAATGCTATTTTTTTAGGGCTATACTAGCAGTTTATTTTTGCTTTTGTTGCCCTTGCTTGAGAAGATATCTCTTAAAAATGTTGCTAATGTCAATGCCAAAGAAATTAATGCCAGGAGTTTTATGGTTTCATGTCTTATATTTATGTATTTCATGTATTTCGAGTTTATCTATTTATATACATGGTGTAAGAAAATGTTTTAATTTCACTGTTTTGCATGGAACTGTCCATTTTTTTCAGCACTATTTATTGGGGAGGCTGTCTTTCCCCCATTATATATTTTGCCTCCTTTGTTGAAGACTAATTAACCCATACAAGTGTGGGATTATATCTGGGCTCTCTATTCTGTTAACCTATGTTTATTTTTGTGTTAAGTGTCATATTCATTTGATCATTATAGCTTTGGAGTATATCTTGTTATCTGAATGTGATACCTCCTGCTTTAGTTTTCTTACTCAAGTTTGCTTTTGCTATTCATGGTCTTTTTGATTCCATACAAATTTTAGGATTATTTTTTTCTAGTTCTGTGAAAAATCCTGTTGTTATTTTGATAGGGCTTTCATTGAACCTGTAGATTACTTTGGGTAGTATGAATATTTTAGTAATTTTAATTCTTCCAATCCACAAGCATGGAATATCTTTCCATTTGTTTGTGTCATCTTCAGTTTATTTCATCAATGTTTTAAATGTTTATTTATTTCTGAAAGAGAGAGAGAGAGCACATGAGGGAGGGGCAGTGAGAGAGGGAGACAGAGGATCGGAAGCAGGCTTGCTCCACACTGACAGCAGAGAGCCCAATGCAGGGCTCAAACTTATGAACCATAAATCATGAGCTGAGCCAAAGTTGGACGCTCAACCTACTGAGCCACCTAGTGCCCCTCATCAATGTTTTATAGATTTTAGAGTATAGGTCTTTCACCTCCTTGATTAAATTGGTTCCTAGATATTTTGTTATTTTTGGTGTAATTGCAAATGAAAGTGTTTTCTTAAATTCCCTTTCTGCTACTTTATTATTAGTGTACAGAAATGCAACTGATTTCAATGTATTAATCTCACATCCTATAATATTACTGAATTCATTCATTACTTCTAATAGTTTACTGGTGGAGTCTTTAGGGTTTTCTACATATAGTATTATGTCATCTACAAATAGTGATAGTTTAACTTCTCCCTTTCCAATATGAATGATTTTATTTTTGTTTTCTGTCTGATTACTGTGTTTGGGACTTCTATTACTATGTTGAGGAAAAGTGGCAAGAGTGGACAACCTTGTCATATTCCTGATCCTATAGGGAAAAACTCTCAGTTCTTCACCATTAAGTATGATATTAGCTGTAGGTTTTCATAGATGACATATAATATTCAAATATTCATAGATATTTGAGGCATATTCTGTCTAAATCCTCATTGCTGCGTTTTTATTATGAACGGCTGTTGAATGTTTTCAAATGCTTTTTTTGGATCTATTGTATAATCATATGATGTTTCTTTATGATTTTATTAATGTAATGTATCAGATTGATTGGTTTGTGAATATTAAACCATCCTTGCATCTTCTGAATAAATCCCACTTGATCATGATGAATGGTCCTTGTAATGTATTATGAAATGTGGCTTGCTAATATTTTGTGAAGGATTTTGGCATGTATGTTGATTAGAGATGTTGGTCTATAGTTTCTTTCTTTGTGGTGTCTTTGGTGTCAGAATAATGTCTTCATAGAATGCATTATGAAGTTTTTCTTCTTCTTCCATATTTTGGAATAGTTTTAGGGAAATGGGTACTAATTGTCCTTTATACATTTGGCCTTGGACTTTTTTTGTTAGTATGGACATTGAAGCAAGACACCCCACCAGCAAAAAGATTATAACTCACAGAAAGTTCATATGTGATTAGCAGTTAGCATTACTTTTTACTAAGGTATGTACATTAGTTTTTAGACATTCACTATCACATACTTAATAGATTACAGTGTACATGTAACTGTTATATGCATTGGGAAACCAAGAAAAAATTGACCTCTTCTATTGCAATATTCACTTTCTTTCAGTGATCTGGAACTGGATCCACACTATCTCTGAAGTATGCCTGTACTGCTTTAGTTTGTACTAAAGCTCTATCAGTTCCAGCAATCATATTTTAATTTGTAAATTAATCTGTGATTAACCAAATTTGATCTGTAAATAAGAAACTGACTTGTAAATGCATACTTATCTAAGAGATTGACAAAGTAAATATTGGCTTCTAAATTCATTTTTCTATTAAATCTGATACACCTCTTAATAGCTAAAATAATGAACCCATGTCAAGTATTGTTCTCTTAACTTTGTTCTTATAATTTGTATTCTTAATTTCAAACCTGTGAAGAATCTTCAAATAGCTTAGCTCACTCATTCATGTGAACATAAATGAAAATGAAGCTTTTTGTTTCATGACAAAAGTTGCAATTTATTAAATGCATTTTCAAGTACATTAAATCTGATTAGACTTTTAAAAGCATTTCTCATGTAATTAAGTTGACAGCAGCTTATCCTGAGATGAATCAATTAGGACTTTCATCGACATATACAAGGCACTTCATCTACTCCTATATATGGAATATGGTCTGTCTCCCTTCACTCATTCCTGACTGAATGACTAGCAGAATAGCTTGCTGTAATTATTTCTCTATTTGAAAGAATGCCCCTTAATTAGGGACTTGGTGTACAATAAATCTATGTTCCTGGCAGAGTTTGATTCAGGAGGCAGTGAGATAAAAAATTTAGATCTCCATTTACTTTTGGGAAGTTATTTTTCATGTAGATGAGAAATGGTTAGACATGACAATCGTGTTCTTCCTTTAAGCCACAGTAGCATGCTAAAATCTGTAGATAAAACTCAAGTGCCTGTCAAGCATGCTCATAATTACATTTTACTCTGTTTCTGAGCTTGTTATATCATATTCTTATAGCCACTTATTAATACTTTTGTTTCATAATGCCACAAAAAAATATGTTCTCATAATTTTAGGTTGGATAACCAGACTTTAGAACTCTCTTTTAATTCTGCAACAACAAGAATTAGCCATCATGTATAAAAAATATAATTGAATTAAGTGATAGCTAAATCAATTCTATATCTTATCATAAAATTTCACGGAAGGTGTCCTTCTGGCATTCCTTCCTTTTTAAGGGCAGTAGTTAATGGAGCTTTGGAGCAAGTCCCTGTGGCATTAGCCTTGGCCACACTGGGCCATTTGGTCTTGGAATAATGCTTCTTTCTCCCCCCTGATTAGTGCCTATTATGGTTTTCTGAACAAGAGCAACTTTGTTCACACTACTCAAAATTTTACCATTGTGCAAAGCACCACTTCTAACTTCCATGTCCCAGCCTTCTCATAAAGATCAGCATAAGGAGTGGTATCCCATTGGGTGTCTTTCTTGCCTGCCCTTCCTGTCAGCTGCAGGGAAGACTTGAACTTTACCTCCACTCCCTTTACCAGAATGCAGATTAAGGATAATCTCATCCTCTCCTAGTTTATTCTCAGTGTTTACTAAGAACACTGCAAAGATCACTCACACTCATGAGTTTCAGGGCATTAAGAAGAAAAAGCATAAAATCTGCTGCAAGTTTCCCCCATTTTTTAAAAATATTTTTATTTATTTCTAGGAGAGAGAGAGAGAGAGAGACAGCATGAGCAGGGGAGGGTTAGAGAGAGAGGGAGACACAGACTCCGAAATAGGCTCCAGGCTCTGAGCTGGCAGTCAGCACAGAGCCCGACGCGGGGATCGAACCCACAAACCGTGAGATCATGACCTAAGTGAAAGTCGGATGCCCAACCGACTAAGCCACCCAGGCGCCCCAAGTTTTCCCCATTTTAAGTATTATTATTTTACATACAATTTGAGGTTATTCTTTTGGAAAGTCATTTAATCCAAAATGAAAAGAGAAAATAAAAACATAAAATAGGTATTTAAAATCAGTTATTAAAGAAAGCAACTCACATTTAGAGACTAATACATTGACTGGATATTTGATTATGTAATGTAACGTTTAGAAAAAGAGTATCTTTCATATACACATATACAATAAGTCCATAGAAATGAAAATATGTATGTGTAGCATTTGATACAAAATAATCCAGAGTATAGAGAAAAGAGAGAGATTTTGAAAAAAATGAAAATGAGACATTATGTGGTTAAAATTTTATAAATGTAAATACTTTAAAAAGAAAAAAAGTGTGCTTAAATATAACCAGGCAAAGAGGGCATCCAAAAAAGAATGATAATCCTCTAGCCAGACTTATCAAAAAGAGAAAAGACTCAAATACATAATATCACAAACGAGAGAGGAGAAATAACAGCCAACACCACAGAAATGCAAACAATTATAAGAAAATATTATGAAAAACTATATGTCCAAAAATTGGACAACCTTGATGAAATGGATAAATTCCTAGAAACATATGAACTGCCTAAACTGAAAGAGGAAGAAATAGAAAACTTAAACAGATGTTTAACCTGCAAATAAATTGGATTAGTAATTTAAAAGCTCCCAACAAATAAAAGTCAAGGACGTGATGTTTTAGAGGTGAATTCTACCAGATTTAAAGAGTTATTATCTACACTTCTCAAAGTCTTCTAAAAAATAGAAAAAGAAAGAAAACCTCCAAATTCATTTTATTAGGCCAGAATTACCCTGATCTCAAAACTGGTGAAGACACAACTAAAAAGAGAACTGTAGGCTAATATTCCTGGTGAACAAAGATGCAAATTCCTCAATAAAATACTGCAAACAATACATTTAAAACATCATTCACCACAATCAAGTGGGATTAATTCATGGCTTGCAAAAATGGTTCAATATTTGCAAATCAATCTATGTGATAAATCACATTAATAAAAGAAAAGATAAGAACCATATGATCATTTCAATAAATGCAGAGAAAGCATTTGACAAAATACAACACCTGTTCATGATAAAAATGCAACAAAATAGGTTTAGTGGGAACATACTTCAACATACCAACCATCTATAAAAAACCCACAGCTAATATTATCCTCATTGAGGAAAACTGAGAGCTCAAGACAGTAATGTCCACTCTCACTATTTCTATGTAACATAGTTCTTGAAGTCTAAGCCACAGGAATCAGACAACAAAAGAGATCAAAGGCATTGAAAAGACCAAGGGAGAAGTAAAACCTACACTATTTACAGAAGTCATGAGACTCTATATAGAAAACTTGCAAGACTCCACCAAAAAACCACTAGCGTTCATTTACAAATTCAGTAAATTTGCAGGGCACAATATCAATGGGCAGATATCTGTTGCATTTCTATGCACTAATAATGAAGAAGCAAAAAGAGAAATCAAGACCTGTAGTCTGAAAACCATAAAACACTGGTGCTAGAAATTGAAGATGACACAAAGAAATGGAAAACCCTTCCATGCTCATGGATTAGAAGAACAAATATTGTTAAAATGTTTATACCACCCAAAGCAATCTACACATTTCATGTAATCCCTTTCAAAATAACAAGAGCATTTTTCACAGAACTAAAACAAACAATCCTAAAACTGGTATGGAACCAGAAAAGACCCTGAATTGCCAAAGCAACCTTGGGTGGGGGGTGGGGGGGCTAGAGTGGGAGTGGAGGGGGAAGCACAGCTGGAGACATCACAAACTAGTGATCAAGACAATATGATACTGACACAAAAATAGACAAATATGTGGAACAGAATAGAAAACCCAGAAATAAACTCAAAATTAAATGGCCAATTAATCTTTGAAAAAGCAGGAAAGATTATGAAATGGTAAAGAGACAGCCTCTTCAACAAATGGTATAGGGACAACTGGACAGCAATATGCAAAAGAATGAAACTGTACCACTTTCTAACATCATACACAAAATAAATTCAAAATGCATTAAAGACTTAACTGTGACATGGGAAACCATAAAAGTTCTGGAAGAGAACACAGGCAGTAACTTCTCTGACATTGGCCAAAGCAATTTCTTACTAAGAGTATCTACTGAGGCAAGGGAAACTAAAGCAAAAATAAACTATTGGAACTTTATCAAAATAACAAGCTTCTGCACAGAAAGCAAACAACCAATAGAACTCAAAGGCAACTTAGGAAATGGGAGAACACATTTGCAAATGAATTATCTGATAAAGGGTTACTATCTAAAATATTTTAAGAGCTTATAAAACAACACTAGAAAAACAAATAATGTAATTTAAAAATGGGCAAAGGACATGAATAAACATTTTTCCAAAAACACATGCAGATGGTCCAAAGACACATGAAAATAGGTTCAACATCACTGATCATTAGGGAAATACAAATAAAAACTCAATGAGATATCATCTCACACCTGTCAGAATGACTAAAATCAAGAGTACCATAACACAAGAAACAACAAGTGTTGGTGAGGATGCAAAGAAAATGGAACCCTCTCACATTGTCGGTGGAAATGCAAACTGAAGCAGCCACTCTGGGAAACAGTATGGAGTTTCCTGAGAAAGTTAAAAATAGATATACCCTAGAAATAAATCTAAAAATAGATCATCCAGCAATTACACTACTAGATTATTACCTGAAGAGTACAAAAATACTATTCAAATAGATACATCCACCCAATGTGTATAACAGCATTATCTACAATAACCAAATTATGAGAAGAGCCCAAGTGTTCATCAACTGGTGAATGAATAAAGAAGATATGGTATATATATATATATACAATGGACTATTGCTTCTCAGCCATAAAAAAGAATCTTGCATTTGCAGTGACATGGAAGGAGTCAGAGAATATTATGCTAAGTGAAATAAGACCATCAGAGAAAGACAAATGCCATATGACTCCACTAGTATGTGGAATTTAAAAAAAACAAACAAGCAAAGGGGAAAATTAAAAGACAGATAAACCAAGAAACAGACTCTTAACTATAGAGAATAAACAGATGGTTACCAGAGGGGAGGTGGGTGGGTGAATGGACTAGATGGGTGATGGACATTAAGGAGGGCACTTGTTGTAATGAGCATTGCATGTTATATGTAAGTGATGAATCACTAAATTCTACACCTGCAACTAATATTATTCTGTATGTTAACTAACTGGAATTTAATTGAAAACAAGAAACAGACATACCTGCTTTTAGAAATGTAAATTTTCTTTAATATACAGTTCTAATTTTATTTTTTTAAATTTCTTCAAATGTTTCATTTTTTGAAAACTGTTTTGAGAAAAAACAACTTTCCAGTTCCACCAAGAAAAACATACTTGCTGTCAATAAATACATTAAAAAATATTTATAATTTTAGTCATTTCAGCATTATCTTTTACTTTCAGAAACTTCTAATGTGGAAGATGAAATATAAAGGAAAATACAATCAAGTCACTTTAGAGTTCTTTTTTAAATGTTTATTTACTTATTTTTAGAGATAGAGTGCAAGCACAGGAGAGGTAGAGAAAGGAGAGAATTCCAAGCAGACTCCACACTGAGTGTGAAGTATGATGTGGAGCTTTAACACACAACCACAAGATCATAGCCTGAGCCAATATCATGAGTTGGATGCTTAACCATCTGAGCCACCCAGGACTCCCCATCTTTGAGTTCTTAAGAGGACATATAAGAGATTGTTCACTTCAGTTTTCTTTTTACTTTCAAATAATTGAAGACAAACCAAGAACATGTAAAATACAAATATAGATAAGAAAAAGAGTTTAATATTAGTCATATATATATACCCTTAATATTAGTTATATATATGTCATATATATTAGTCATAATATAGTATATATATATATATAATAGTATATATTAACCAGATATATCCACATATATACATACACACACACATATATATTTACTATAAGGAATGGCTCACATGCTTATGAAGGCTGAGGTCCCTAGGTCTACAGTTGTGAAACTGGGGACCTGAAGGGATCTGAGGTTGTGTTCCAGTCTGATTTCTAAAGTTTGAGAACCAGAAGAGCTAATGATATAAGTTATAGTCTGAATTTGAAAGCATGAGAACAGAAGACCAAAGTGTCAACTCAATAGTCAGGCAGGCAAAATTCCCCTTGGCTCAGTTTTGTTTGCTTGTTTCTTTTAATCATGTCTTCAGTTGATTGGATGAAGCCCACCTACATTAGAGAGGGCAAAACACTTTAATCCATTTACTGATTAAAATTCCAATGCCATCCAGAAACATGCTTGTAGATGGATTCAGAATAATATTTAGCCAAATGTCTGGACAGCCCATGGCCCAGTCAAGTTGATACATAAAATTAAGCATTATATCTAGTATATTTGAAAATTCACATGTCGTAGAATACAGGAAGTCTACTAATATGCTTATAACCTAGAGAAACTCTTGTACATGCGAATCAAACAATTCAAACATCTATCAACACAACAGATATCTGCACTGAGATATTGTCATATAATAGAATATTATAGGCAGCAGTAAAGGATAAGTGAATTACCTCAATAATGAGGTTGAATACATTTCTGGTAAATACAGAGAGAG
Source organism: Hyaena hyaena (assembly GCF_003009895.1). Lineage (NCBI taxonomy): Eukaryota > Metazoa > Chordata > Mammalia > Carnivora > Hyaenidae > Hyaena > Hyaena hyaena. The sequence goes on along the minus strand of NW_024081045.1, from coordinate 1,115,056 downwards.
AAAAAAAGTCACAAAATATGTATACAGTATGTTTCCAATTAAAAGAAAAATGACTGGCAAAATGACACACACAAAATGAGAGACAGAATTAAAATAAGAAAGTGTTTATTAACAAAGTAAGTTCCAGAATGACATGCCTCTCTGAGAAATGGAAGGTGATATAATCAGAGAGGCACAGAGCAATTCATGGACTGTAATAAGATGTTTCTTAACCTAAATGTTAGGAACAGGATGTTCTTTTTATTGGTTTTTAAAATATGCATCTGTGTTTTCTAAGCCTTCATGAGACTGTACCATGTTATAAGTTACTTTTACAAAATAACATTTGGAAAACAGTGTTAGATTATTTGGAGCACTTTTTTTTTTTTTTTTTTTTTTTTAAAGAATCAAAAACTGAAAAGTTCCGTGTAACATTGATCTGTTTAACTTTAAGGAATTTTGTACCTAGCTGCCACTGTATTCAAGCTATCTACTAGCCAGAAAGAAATTTAGTTTCAGTAGAAAACATATGTTATTCAAATCCACCAGCCGAACCCTCCGGTAACTCTTTCTGATGGTGGCCATCTGATCTGATGGAGGAAAAGAAAGAGAACAGGATCTTCCTATCATTCCTGCAGTTCAAACACCCACTGTTGAAACCACATTATTTTTCCCATCCTAATTACTGTAACACATTGTTCTGTTTCCATATCTATAATGTTAAAATATGAAATCTCATCCAGAAGTGTGAATAGTGTTTGTGCATCTACCCATAGTTCTAAAACAACCCTCATACTAGAAGATAGTTAAATGCACGTTGTTGGGGGAAGAGGGGCAGTGGGAGAGAAGGAAGGGTCCTGTTATTTCACTGGTATTCTCAATTCCACTTCAAAATATGTGCTTATGCCTTTTCACAACGTTAGTACGTTATTTTAAGCACTATTTAGACTATCACACACATATACACATTTTTTAAAATTTGAGTTGGCGATGGGGGTATTGACGGAAACGAAAGCACATGCTTAGAAATATAGATTTTTTTCTGTTTCTTTTCTCTTTTGTTAAGTTTATTTATTTATTTTAAGAGAGAGAGGGTGAGAGAATTAAGCAGGAGCAGAAACAGAGGGAGAGAGAAAATCCCAAGCAGGCTCCACACTGTCAATCGCAGAGCCTCACGTGGGACCTGAACTCACAAACTTCAAGATCATATCCTGAGATGAAACCAATAGTTGAATGCTTAACTGACTGAGCCACCCAGCCACCCCAATTTTTTTTTTCTTTTTAATCAGAGATGATTTCTAGAACACATAGAAGTGCATTTTATTATGTAGGTATAGTTAAATTTTATATTTTATACTTTATTATATACTTATGGAAAACTCTCAGTATATTTTGTAATAGTAGTTACATATTGGTAAACATTTCTGAAGTCATAGTATATATTTTCAAACTTCTAAGTATATATAATGTAAACGTCTATTGTAACCTTATCAGCTAAACTTTTGAGATGATGAGAAAGAAAGACTTATTGTAGGCAATTTAAATGATATCCATCTATTCCTTGGTACTCCTTCCATTGAGAGCTGGTGTGTGTGGTTACTTAAACAGTAGACTATGGGAAATGAGGGACTGCCATTTTGTGCTCCTGGCCCTGAAGGACTAGGCAAGTTCAACCACCTCTCTTTCAGTATACTTCCTTGGATCCCAACCCCCATACCCCAAGCAGCCATGGAAATAGCCATGGAGATATATAAAATCTCTCCATCCTAAGGCCTGGGCTGAGCTCCGCTGTGTGACAGTCAAAATCAACCATGTGTCAGCTAGCTACATGTATCAGCCTTGAAAATGGAAGCTTCACTTTCCACTTGACCGCCTTAGAAAATGCTGTATGCAGCAGAGATGACCTATCCTTCCTGAACTCTACCAGGACTACAGGTTAGGTAGTAAAATAAATGATGTTTGCCATTTTAGGCCACTAAATTTGAGGAGTAGATTTTACTCAGTAACTGAAACAGCTTTTGACACTTTTAATGACCTGATGTGGGGCTTGAACTCACTAACTGTGAGATCATGACCTGAGCCAAAGGCAGACACTTAACTGACTGAGCAACCCAGGCACCCAGTGGTTATTTTTAAAATTGAAGTCTGCTACAACTTGTATTCACTCATTTAATTATCATAATAGGCATATTTTTAAAAGACTGTTATTCCCATTTTACAGATTTTGGAACCATCATAGTACCAAAAGGAGAAAACTAGGAAATCACAGTGCTGAGATGTGGACCAAGGAAGTGTTCACTCAAAGCTCACTTTTTTAGTTCTGATACATTATTCTCTTTTGTTAATCTTCTAAGAGCTGTTGATACACGGTTCATAAAAATCAAGAGCTATGAGATGTAAGAAGTCATTAGAAAACCTTCAAAGAGATGCTATTCTTGAAGTTTCAGAGTACTGTTTAGGCAAAAAGTGAAAGAAAATTGTTCCAGGAGGAGGGAGAAGTAGAAAGTAAGAACTTTAGAACAAACAAGAAAGAATGGAGTTAAACACAACATGGAGCATGGGAAGAGATTAGGATCTTACTTCCTCATAGAGAAAATGCAGGGCAGTAAGTAGAAACTTCTTCAGTAATGAAAAGGTACAACTAGTTACTGAACACAGGTATTCTAAGCATGTTAGATATGCTAAATATGAACTCTTATGCCAGCCCTTTGAAGTATACTATTATTATATTATCATGTAATATCATACATTAATACTATGATTGTCCCATCATATAAACAAGTAAATGTGACACAGAAAGATTAAATGAATAGTCTAATGCCACAAAGCAGAGAAGTGATAAAGTCTGGATTCCAACTCAAGCAGTCTGCCCTGACAGTTCTTGTTCTTTTTTTTTCTTTTAATTTTTTAGTGTATACTTATTCCTGAGAGAGAGAGAGAGACAGAGCATGAGTGGGGGAGGGGCAGAGAGAGAGGGAGACATGGAATCTGAAGCCGGCTCCAGGCTATGAGCTGTCAGCACAGAGTCCAATGCAAGGCTCAAACCCAAAAACTATGAGATCATGACTAGAGCAAAGTCTGACACTTGACTGCCTGAGTCACCCACTTGCCCTTCAGAGTTCTTTTTCTTAACCACTACCCTGTGTTATATAAAGAAGCACACTGAAAATAAAACAAATACCAAAAAAAAATAAAATAAAAAAATCTACTGGAAAAAATAGTAAATAAAATGAACATTGAATATAACATTCAAGTAAATAAAAACCTATACCTGCACCCACTCTTTCTTCTCCATTTCCAATTCAACAGTTTATCCCTGAGGCCTGGATTTACCCTTTCAGTGTTAGCCTTTCAGTGTTAGCCCTCCTGCGACCTGTCATTTCAAAAGTGACCTTTTCCCCATGTAGACCTTCTTAGGACATTTCCATGTAAAGCAAAGAAGAGACTAGATAAACCAAACCAAACAATAAGAAAAAGAAAAAAAAAACATATGCAACAATAAGCAAAATCAAAATAAAATGCCCTCCTTTGGCAATAAGAGCCCTAGGTATAGTTATTGCTTATTGTTTTACAGTTATCCCCATCATTCCTTTCACAAGCAGGTTTTGTGAATGAGTACTTTACACTTGTGGTTTTCATTGGTAATTCTACTATAGTTAATTTTGCCTATGAGTTGTGCTAAGAATAACTCCTCAAAAATCATGACTTTATTGTAGTTAAATCCTTTGAGCACCTTTAGTTCTTATTTACATATCATAGATTAATGTTAATTCTTTATTCCCATTTTCTAGAAATTATCTTGTCCTTTGAATTATGTGACACATTCTGTATTCCTTCCTTCCACCTGTCTACATAGGCTTCTCTTCTCTATCTTCACCCATGTTGCCCTTCGTGGCTCTCTTCATGATGCTTTTGGTACTTCTCATCATGCTGCATACTTGATCTGAGTCATCTTATCCTCTCTCCATCTCTTGGTTTATAGCATATGTGAAATAAGCACCTTCAATAAGCACAAAAATGATGAAGTGAACATTGTTATCTTTACATGAGATTTTATACATGAAGAAACCAAAGCTTGGAGATGTAAGGCATGTAAGTCAAATCATGTTACCAGTAAGAGCTAGTGCAAAAGTTTGGGTTCTTCATCAGCAGAACTCATAACACTGTGCTGGAAGGCAGCAATTTAAAAATATGTGTTGTTAATCCTCATAATAGTAATTTTAACAAGTAATTTCAAAAACATCCAACTTTAAATTTGGTATCATTATTTCAATTATAAAAATTAAAAAATTGTGGTCTGGAGGATGTGAAGAATTTACACTGGGACACATACCCAGAAAGAGTCCCTGAGTATTCCTGATTCCAAATATTCCCTCCCTCCATAAATAATCTGTCTCTTCTCTGGGGTACAGTTCATGCATTCAATTTAAATTCAAAATGGCTAAAATGGGGATTCATTGTCCTGATTCTCATTTTTCTGTCATGGTATTTTTAATAACTCACTTCTTTTCTACTGATTTTTCAAAAAGTATTTACTTTTTAAAATTTATTTTTGAAAGAGAGAGAGAGAACACAAGCAAGGGAGAGGCAGAGAGAGAGAAGGAAACACAGAATCCAAAGTAGGCTCCAGGCTCTGAGCTGTCAGCACAGAGTCTGATGTGGGGCTTGAATTCATGAACCATGAGATCATGATTTGAGCTAAAGTTGGACGCTTAATTGAGCCACTCAAGGAGGCTTTTTCTACCAATTTTTAAAATGTTAGATGGCTGAGTTTATTTTCATTATTTATATTCTTTATATTTATCTCTTTGGGGATAACACATAACCTTATTTAGAACAGCAATACAGAAAGAATCAAAGACAAGAACTCTGCTCCAGATCATGGACAAGATTAGATCTTGGCACCATCAACACAAATGGCAGCTGATGACAGAGAAGCAATCGGAGGACATAAGATTTCAGAATGGAAAAATCCCTAAGCAAACTATCAATGACAAGACTAATCATGCCCTGAAAGTTGTGGCATCATTTCAGATACCCTATGATTCAGCAAAATACTTTGATGGACCAGTTTCATTCATTCATTCATTCATTCATTCATTCATTCAGTTATTCATTAAGTCATTCATCCATTTAGAATTATACCATAGAGCTAATCAAAAGGCTAATAGAGACTAATTTCTAGAGATCAAATTTCTAATAGCTGGATCTCAACAGTAACTTGTAATCGAGGAAAGGGAAGTTAAATAATAATGTAAATTCCAAGTATATTTCTTTTGATGTGCCCTGTGCAATTATACTGCAGAAACTGGAAAATGTAGACTGTAACTCTGCAGTAAAAGGTCTTTGGAGAACTACCTATGGTAAAATAGTTTTTCCTACACATGTTGTCCGAAGTTCTAAGAAGTAGTAGTAATGCTAATCCAGACATAATTTGTACATCTGAAAAATAATTAGAACCCAGCCAGAATGTGTACAGTTTCATGATGAAAACTTTTAGAAAATCGCAAAATAATATGCACATATAGTTTACGATCTTGCAGACCAGGAATTCTCTATAACTTTTGTCAAAACCAACAGTCTATCGTTCTATGTGCTCTTTAACTATTCTCATAATCTAACTGACAATAGATATAATTCCCCAATGGTCATGAAGTATTTGTTACATGGAATAAAAATGGGCTTTGGTCATTAAAACTGTATTTCATCAATAAATGATGCATAAAAGTGACAAATAATTTTCCACTTTTCTGCACATATTCCTTCATGCAGAAATGAAATAAATGGATTAATGCCTGTCAAGATATTGTATGAAATATACTTTTAAAAATAAAAGGTTATTTATTTATTTTGAGACCGAGCGAGTGAGCAAGAGAGAGATCATGAGAGGGGCAGAGGAAGAGGAGGAGAGAGAATTCCAAGCAAGCTTTGCACTGTCAACACAGAGCCTGATGTGTGGCTTGAACTCACAAATTCTGAGATCATGACCTGAACCAAAACCATGAGTCAGACACTTAGGCAACTGAGCAAACCAGGAACCTTAAATATACTTCTTTACAAAGATATTTTGTTTTATATTTGGTGGGTTTGACAAGTCCTGGAATGTCAAAAATGAATCACTAAGTTGAAAATATCTTTCAGAATTCATAAAAAACAGCATCATGCCTTTTTCGGGCCTGTCAGATTTTTCAAGGGCTGAATTTACCTAGATATCTAAAATTATTTACACTGCCTAAATTCAAATAAAAAATCTGAAATGCACATCAAAAATTATCTTGTTCACTGATTTTTTTTAAATAAAGGACTGTTATCTTTATCCTGGCAAAGATTTGTAGCAGAGCCTATGAAATAGTCTTTTTGAAAGAAACAAAACAAAACAAAGAAAGAAAGAGAGGAAGGAAGGAAGGAAGGAAGGAAGGAAGGAAGGAAGGAAGGAAGGAAAAAGGAAGGAAAGAAAGAAAGAATGAAGGAAGGAAGGAAAGAGAGAGAGAGAAAGAGAGAAAGAAAGAAAGAAAGAGAGAGAGAGAGAGAAAGAAAAGAAAGAAAGAAAGAAAGAAGGAAAGAAAGAAAGAAAGAAAGAAAGAAAGAAAGAAAGAAAGAAAGAAAGGAGGGAAGGAAGGAAGGAAGGAAAGAGAGAGAGAAAGAAAGAGAAAGAAAGAAAGAAAGAAAGAAAGAAAGAAAGAAAGAAAGAAAGAAAGAAAGAAAGAAAGAAAGAAAGAAAGAAAGAAAGACACATATTTTGTAGCATCTCTTGTCTTTTGCTTCCTCACGGATAAAGATTTTTATTTTATAATATCTTTGAAGTAGGGATAAGATATACAAAGATACCTTACAATTATGTTTCCAGAAGCACATTTTCCAGGTACTAATGCCCTCTGGGATTCATGACCCCAGCTGTGGACTTCCACTTTCTACTAGTAGTTAGGAATACAGAGAACTACGTGAATAATGCATAGTACAGGTGCCCAGGGGACACACAGTTCTGGCTGGAGTCTTGCTACATGCTAGGTCTCAGCCACAGCGAGACAATCTATTCCCCATTTATCTGGGGGTACAGCTCCTGCTTCCATCATAAATTAGGCAGTGACAGTCCTGTCACACAGGTGGAGCAAACAGCAGCAGACTTAAGCGTGATTTCGCATAAGAGGAATAATGAAACATGAGAGCAAACACTACAATGATACACACATATCTCTTCTACATTGTTGGACAAAGACGTCATAGGCTGTCCAGGTGTCTGCCTCTGAAAAACTAACCGCACACCTCACAAGATGTGAAATTGGAAAAGGAGATGGAAAATTGAAAGGTAGAGTGTCATATCTCTAAAATAGCGGAAGTGAAATATGCTAAGCGAGCCGGAAAAGATATCTAGGTGAAGGAAAGAAGGCCAAGGACAAAGCGAAAGTGGTGCTGTCCAGAAGGGAATACTTGACGAAGCAAAGTCTCCAGGGGTTAGAGAGAACATTATCCACTAAATACATGATGGGTGATCTCTCAAAAGAAAATCCTCAGACACAGGAGGTAAAATTTAAAGGGCCAATAGGGTCAGGATAAATATGGCCATCCACAGAATGTGGCACTGCTACTGCGAGTCAGTTTCCAGGGGAAAGGATTGGTTATATCGCACGTCTGTCTTTTGAAAGGAAGGAGATTTGATATGGTACTTAGTACTCAATTCATTTCCTATTTTAATATTTTGAATGAAATATTTATCTTTTTATTTTGTAGATAGAAAAGCTAAAGTTCTGTGCCATGAGAATTCTCTTTTTGCACAAATGGGAAAGTGGAGTCAAAAAGAAGTTCAGAAAAGTCGGAATCGATGCCCCATCGATTTCACTTATAAAATGAGTTAGCAAGTAATCGCACCAGAGACTATCTAAGGATTTGAGAAGGCATGCCTTCCTACATGAACCATTCCCTTCAAGTTTGATGAAAGAGCAAAAATAGTAGATCCTGGTATTTATTCCTTTAGGCTGATTAACATGGCAGTAAGAAGCAAGACAAGAGCCAAGGTAGCCTGGGGTCTCTCTACCTTTTTACGTACTATCTTTCCACCCGATTTCACGTTACCCGATCGTAAGGAGATATTTCCGCAGTGATTTCATTTTACAGCCCGCGCGTTCTGTTTGCTACTGACTTAGGCAATGCGGCAGTAGAGAAGAGCAAACTGCAGACATAGATGGTTGACATTATACGGGAAATATTTCAGTTGGGTTTACTGTCGATCCATAGTTGAATAACTGTCAGACTAAATGAAAATGTTAATGCTTTTATTTATGGATAAATTCGAAGCAGATTTGACTGTTAAAAAAATAAAAGAATCTTAATCATGTCCTTGGCCACGTGGAGAGGCACTCTAATACTGTGTAAAAGGGAGTCCGAAGAGTCAGAAAGATTTTACCAACACGTCTATGACTAAACAATGAATACTAACCAGAGCAAAGGAAATAACCAGCAAAGAATAACTCACTAATCAATATCATATTTCATTTTATACTCTGATAGTAGCTAATGGTTTTAACTCAGCAAAGCATTAAAATTACAAGCATTCAATGACTATTGCTTGAATCATCTCATTAATGTGCTGAATAAATCTGCTTTTTTTAAAGTTTTTATCTAAATTTCAGTTAGTTAACATACAGTGTAATATTAGTTTCAGGTGGACAATATATTTAATATCATTTTAAAGATTTCCCTGGCTAGATTTTACTCAGCATCATAGGTTTAGGCTGTCAACAATTGCATTCCAAAATGGAAATTTTCACAAAGTTAGTGCAGAAGTTTCCAAACACGTCAAAATTATGAGCATAACATCAAATATCTTTTCAATTACATTCATCCACACCACAATGTAATTCTTTAATTATTTTTTATTTAAAAACAATATTGGACTATTTTTTTAATAACACTATTTTTTTTAATAACACTGGCAGTATAGAAAGTGATTTTAGGTACTATCATTAGTCTGCTCGGGCTGTCAGAACAAAACTCTACATACATTGATTAATCTAAAGATAAATATTGAGTAAGGAATCATAGCAAAGGTAGATTATGGTATCAGTGGGTTTTACTATTTACTATTTAGGACTTAAAAATCCTAAAGATTTTGGAAATACCTCCTCAAGAGCCAAAATCACCCTGGTAAAAACTATAAAGCCAAATTTTTTTTCAGGATTATGAAAATTAACCAAAGGCCTACAACAATCAGGCCTTCAGTATTTATTCAACAAAAAATATGTGAATATCAATAATGACAATAAGGTTAGTGGAGCCTCAACTAGCCTTCCTTCCATACCCGTGTCTCTAGCTCCCCAGTAGCCTTGAAATTCAACAGCCCACAATCATTGAGAAAACCAGGAGCCTTAACAATCAACTGCAGGGACAGTATATAATTGGAGCCATTCCTGTTGATTGTTATAGTTATTAGATCTGTCTGGCCATTCCTCCCAAACCCCCAGTTATAAGATTTATTTGTGTGACCCGATTCAGAGTCCATTCAAGTGCAGATAAGCTTAACTCAGAGGTGTTTACAAAACACAATTATTGGTAATTTTTTAAATGTTTATTTATCATTGAAAGAGAGACAGAGCATGAGCAGGGGAGGGGCAGAGAGAGAGGGAGAGAACCTCAAGCAGGCTCCCCACTGTCAGTCAGCATGGGCTCAAACCCACAAGCTGTGAGGTCATGACCTGAGCCGAAGTTGGACACTCAACCAACTAAGCTACCCAGGTGCCCTGGTAATTTTTTTAATATCATAACTGTCTGAGGCAGTAATGAAAATTTTGTCGTAAGAGAAGCCGACCAACAAACTTACAAGAATCACCCGGGAAATGAGCGATCCATAGGGGACTTTGAAACATTCCAACATATTATTGGGGAACCAGGACTTCCCGCATACGGCTGTGCATTTGCCTCGGAAAAACCTGAGAAGGACCCAGACTCTCACTTGTAGCTAAATTCCAGTATCTGCACAAGCAGAGATTTGAGTGACAATAAACAATAAGGACTTTGCGGATCGAATTGGGGAATGTTACTCAATGAACAACAAAGACAACACCTAGCACCAACAAACCCCGTAGTGTGGGAGAAGGGCTCTGATTTCCAGAGTTGTTGTATTAAATGCAAGTTTATCATACAAAAAATCACTATGTATGCAAAGAAATAAAAATGTACAGCCTCTACCTGGAGGCTTGGGTGGCGTGAACAGGAGTTAATATCAATTGTACTTGAAGAAATGAAGATGTCAGATGTCTTAGACAAATCAGTTTTTTAAAATGTGTCCAGTATGGGCACCTGAGTGGCTCAGTTGGTTAAGTAAGAATCTGCCTGGATTTTGGCTCAGGTCATGATCTCACAGCTTGTGGGTTTGAGCCCACGCTGACTGGGGAGCCTGCTTGAGGTTCTTTCTCTCCCTCTCTCTCTGCCCCTCCCTATGTGTGTTCTCTCTTTCTCTCAAAATAAATAAACATTGATAAATAAATAAATACATCCAATAAACATGTCAAAAGACTAAAAGAAGGTATAAAACTGAGGTCTCACCAAATAAGGCATATCAATGAAGTCATAGAAATTTTTACAAAGAACCAAATAAAGATTCTGGAATTTAAATAACAATAAGAGAAGCAAATTGTATGAGAGAGGCTTAGCGGTAGATGGGAGCTGAAGGAAAAAACAACCAATCTATCCGAAAATAGGTCAAGTAATACGGTATCACCCTGTCTGAAGAGCAGAGAGAAAAATAATGGGAAAAAAATTACACAGCCTGAGAGGCATCGAGCATATGGTACCAACTTCTGCATGATGGAAGCTACAGAATGAAAGCAGAGAGACAAAGGGAAAGACAGAATATTTGAAGAAATATTGGCAAAATCTTTTCAGATTTGGTCAAAGATAGGGACCTCCACATCGGAAAAGCTCAGCAAATTCCACATGAGATGAATATAAAGATTCGTGCCCATTCACACCACAAACTAGCTGTTGAAAGACAAATTGATAGAGAACCTTGAAAACAAGAGAGAATGACTCATCACATAAAACTCATCAATGAGGGGTGCCTGGGTGGCTCAGTCAGTTGAGCGTCTGACTTCAGCTCAAGTTATGTTCTCAGGGTTCATCGGTTCGGGCTCTGTGCTGACAGCTAGCTCAGAGCCTGGAGCCTGCTTCAGATTCTGTGTCTCCCTCTCTCTCTGACCCACCCCTGCTCACGCTGTCTCTCTCTCTCTCTCTCTCAGAAATTAAAAAAAATTTTTTAACTCATCAATGAAAAATAAAAGTGATCTGTAATATAATGATCAGCTGATTTCTCATCAAAAACTATGGAGGATGTATTCAAAAATAATATGAATTTAAAATTCTCTGCTCCACAAAGCTGCTCTTTAGAGATAAAGGTGGTTTGGGACACCTGGGTGGCTCAGTCAGTCCAGTGTCCAAGTTCGACTCAGGTCATAGTATTGTGATCCATGAGTTTGAGCCCTGCTTTGGGCTCTATGCTGACAGCTTAGAGCCCAGAGCCTGCTTCAGATTCTGTGTCTCCCTCTTTCTCTTTCCCTCCCTCACTTACACTTGGTCTCTCTGTCTCTCCCTCTCAAAAATAAACATAAATTTTTTTAAAAAAAAGGAAATAATGATGGTTTAGATTATTTAAATTTAATGTGATTTTTTATATAATTACATTTTTAAGTTTATGTATTTATTTTGAGAGAGAGAGAGCACAAGCAAGGGAGGAACACAGAGTGAAGAGAGAGAGAATCCCAAGCAGGCTCTACACTGTTAGCGCACAACCCCAGACAGAGCTGGGACTCATGAACCATAAGATCATGACCTGACCTGAAATCGAGAGTCAGACGCTTTACTGACTGAGCCACCCAGGTGCCCCATGTGTGTGTGTACACACACACACACACACACACACACTGGAATATTAGCAGCAACCATAAAAGACCATGAGATCTTTTCATTTGTATAATATGGACAGACATAGAAAATATTATGCTAAATGAAGTAAGTCAGAGAAAGACAAATACATGATGATCTTACTTAATTGTGAAATCTAGAAAAACGAATACGCAAACACATGAACCAAACACACAGACTCTTAAATACAGAGAACAAACTGGTGGTTCCCAGGGGGGTGGTAGGTAGAGGAATGGGCAAAAATGGGTAGAGGAATGGGTAAAATAAATAAAAAATATTAAGAGATACTAACTTTCAATTATAAAATAAATGAGTCACAGAGATGAAAAGGAAGGCCTAGGGAATATAGTCCATAAAACTGTAGTAGCATTGTGTGGTAAGAGATACTTACTGTGGTGAGAATTGAGTAATGTATAAAATTGTCCAATCGTGGTATGTCTGAAACTAATGTAACCTTCTATGTCAACTATACTTCAATATTTTTAGAATGGGGGAAAGGGTATAGGTTCCCATCTGTAATGGTGAACTGTATGCATCACTCTGGATAGTCGTTTGGTCAAAAACTAGTATAACCATTCCTGTGAAGGTATTTTGTGGATGTAATTAGCATTTACCCACAACTGACTTTAAGTCATAGAGATTAATCTGGACAATGCAGGTGGGCCTCATGTAATCAGGCGAAGGCCTTAAGAGCAAAACGAGAGGTTCCCCAAAGAAAAAGGAATTCTTCCTCAGGAATGTAGAGATCTTACCATTTCCAGCTCCCAGCCTGTCCTACAGACCTCAGATTGCCCGCGCTTCCACAACTATATATATAAATATGTACACGAGTCAGTATATATTTATCTTTTTCCTTTCCATCCCATTGGTTCTGACTGATACACTGCACCTAAACCTCTCTCTGGAAACTCTTTTAAGTTAACTGAGACAATCTTAAGACTCACCTCATTGGTTTTTCTTTTCAAGATTCCTCTCCTGGTTGCCCTGATGTCTAGTGTCACTAAACCATTGTTTCATAACTATTGTTGCACTCTGTTTGTTTTAGGTGAGAGGGTAAGCTTGTTCCTATTATTCCTTCTTGCCTGGAAGTGGAAGTTTCTAGTAGAGTCCTTGATTATCACTGATTTTAAGATAGTTTCATTCATTTGGGGCCAAGTAGACACTTATATCTGACTGACCTTTTTTCTCTTTTAAGCCCTTTGGGAGGCCTCTGTTGACTCCCTGCTGAGAGCTAGCTGGCTTCTGTTCCATCGAAGGTACCCAATTCCCCTGAGCTTCAGTTTGCTCCCCAAAATTTTCTGTTTTCAATTTCCTCTTAACTTCATCCTCCACTAATTGATCCTATAATTCTTAATTCCAGTGTCACCATTTTCTCTTAGGAAGAATCTGTTTTTAAAAACTACCAACCCACATCCCAAAATGGCTTTCTTATCTGGTTCTTAGGACTTAGAGTTGGATTACAGATATATCCCTCTTCACTTACACACACCTCTCTTAGCTGGAAGTGGTACTTACCTTAGAGTACATGTCAGGAGGGAAAGAAGATGGAATAGAATGATTTGTTTCTGGAATTAACTCACAAATAACCTCAGGTAGCTTATTTTAGTCATCTGTGTCTTCATGTTCTAATTTCTTCATTACATTTAGAGACCATTATAAAGAAGTTTTTTATCTATCTATCTATCTATCATCTATCTACCTATCATCTATTTATCTAGCAATTCCTTATCTATTTATATTTATCCATGTGTCTATATTTAAATAACTACATAAAGAATTTTAGCTTTCACTTAAAAAAATAACCCATGTTGGGGTGCTTGGGTAACTCAGTTTGTTAAGCATCCAACTCTTGATCTCAGCTCAGGTCATGATCTCACAGTTGGTGGGTTCAAGCCCCACATTAGACAGGATTGGGATTCTCTTTTGGGATTAAACCCTTTGTTGGGGTTCTCTTGGAATTCTCTCTTTCTCTCTCTGCCTTCCCTGCCTCCACTTGCCCCCTATCTCTCTCTCAAAGTAAAAAAAGATAAACTTTAAAAAAGGGCTTTAAAAATAATAGTAATCCATATCTACTGAGATGGGGAGTTTTAGGGAGAAATTCAAAAACATTTAGACAAAAAGACAAGAAAAAAAGAGACCCTTCTACTTAGCAGGTCAGAGAAAAATATGTTTGTGTGAACCAGCCTGACACCATTTTGGAAAAATCCACCATGATGACTACTCTGTGACCTGAAGCCTTCTTGAGCACAGCACGTTCTACACACATTCTTTTTGTTTTATCACACCCTTAAGTACACCCTCAGGGCATAATGACTTTGATCTTCTCTGGAGATATGACTATGATTGTCAAACGTTTCCTCCTGGGTGGTCTACAGAGCTCTAAAAACAGGTCTTCTGGGAGGTGGCCTTGCAGAGATGTACCTATCTTGCTATTGACCAAGACACACTAGAGTGTGTAAGTCCCCTTAATGAACCGTTTCTTATCAAGCTAGACCTGTCAGCCCTTTCCTTTGATCTTATGTCTCCTTTGGCCATTGGAGGTCATTTTGCATCCACTTCCCTTTCATGGAACAATGTTACAGTCCAATTCTACTTAAAACCTGTTCTTGGACTTTTTATAAGGACTTAGATTTTTAAGCAAATATGTTTTGATTAAATTAGGTAGTCCACCTGGATTATTTGAAACCTTCTCCAACCTGTTAAAGTGTTCTTCCCTGCCACGTGAGAGTTAAAAGTTCTGTCATGCCTAACAAAGCTGGGGTACTTATCAACTCAGTGGTAGCCACCAGCTTCCTAGTAACTTTTCAAGGATAAGATATTGAGGACAGCTTTGAATAGCTTGAGGAAATGAGAGCAAGTGAGGAGAGAAATGCTGGGTCAGGCCTTACATTTAAAAATACCATTCCCCGAGAAAAACATCATCATCATGAAGATGAAAGCAACCACAAGCATTTATGAAATGTCTAGAAAACTACTATGAGGTAACCCTAAGGTCAATGGAATGCATTAGAGTGTCTCTCCTAGAGAGAGAAAAAAAAGATGTGTAGCCAGAAAAAGAAGACATGATATTAATTTTCTGCATGTAGCATCTTAAAGAGATATAGTTTATTTAAAGTATTTCCCCTGGGTCTCTCTAGGCAAGCAATATATTTTTTAGCAAATTTTAAATGGAGGCTTTTTTGTTTTTTCTTTTTTTTTAATTTCTCGTGTTTCTTTCTTAATAACTGTATGACAATGTTTAGGATATTATATATGCTCTCTGTGTATCCCCTTGTTTACAGTATATGGGTCTTTAGTACAATGAATGAACTCATTGCACTGACGCCTTTTGGGTGGCCCTGACAGCATAATATTATGTTTGTTTTCAACATAATCATTTTCAGTATTCACTGTAAGGATACAAATGAGAGTATATATCACAATGGTGAATATATGGTCAAAACCGAACCT
This sequence comes from Hyaena hyaena, assembly GCF_003009895.1. Lineage (NCBI taxonomy): Eukaryota > Metazoa > Chordata > Mammalia > Carnivora > Hyaenidae > Hyaena > Hyaena hyaena. Next base: position 1,099,714 of record NW_024081045.1, on the reverse strand, counting down.
CAAATATAACTTTGTATTCATGGGAATTTTTTAACGTTTATTTATTTTTGAGAAAGAGACAGATAGAGTGCAGACAGGGGTGGGGCAGAGAGAGAGGTAGACACAGAATCTGAAGCAGGCTCCAGGCTCTGAGCTGTCAGCACAGACCCCGACGCAGGGCTCAAACCCACGAACTGTGAGATCATGAACCTGGCCGGACTTAACTGACTGAGTCACCCAAGCGCTCCTATATTCATGGGAAATTTTGATGTTTTATGGTGATTCCATTCATTACAATGGTGAATAGAATACTTAATACATATATAGTGAGTTGAATGTGTTCCCAGAACATAACTGTGCATATGGCATTTCAGAATGTGATCTTGGAAACAGGGTTCTTGCAGAAGTTATTAGGAAAGATAAGGTCATAGTGGAATAGGAGGGGCCTGAATCTAATGACGGGTATCCTTTAAGAACAAGAGAAGGTGCCCAGAGACACACCTAGGAAAGAAGGCATGTGACAATAAAGGCAGAGATCACAGCGAAGGACCCACAAACCAGAGAACGGCAAAGACTGCTTGCAACTACCAGAAGCCAGGAGAGAGACACAGAATAGATACTCTTCCCAGAAACTCCATTAATCAACAAATCCTGCTAATAGCTTGATTTCTCCTAAACTGTGAGAGAATACATTTCTGTTCTTGTAAAGCCACCCTGGTCATGCTCATTCATTATGGCAGCACTAGGAAACTAATATAGCACTATTCCAATCACATTTAAAGATTAGTTAAATTAAGGTGTCTGGGTGGCTCAGTCAGTTAAGGGTCTGACTTCGGCTCTGGTCATGATCTCCCAGTCCATGAGTTCAGGCCCTAAGTAGGGTTCTGTGCTGACAGCTCAGAGCCTGGAGCCTGCATAGGATTCTCTGTCCCCCTCTCTCTCTGCCACTCACACGTTCGCTCTCTCTCTCTCTCAAAAAAAGCATTAAAATTTTTTTAAAAGATTAATTAATTATACTCTACCTGTTTTTTTGTAGACCTTGCACAATCTAATTTTTAATCATGATAATATAAAGGATACTAAAAATAATCTAAGTTATTTAACTGTTTCTGAGAAGTTATTTCCCAATATCATTATTCAGTGTAATATTTTTCTAAAGGGAAAAATGTGTCATAGAGGATCATTTTAATCCATCAGTTTCTTTCAGTGTTTTGCCCTTGACAAGATAGGATACTCCATCTTCCACTGAAATGCACTACTTTAGTGCAGTGTAAGTGCGGGGGGAGAAGGGGGAATCGTCTCTCAAGCACCCCCTCTGGGATGAAACACTCCTTCTGTAGCTGCTGAGATGGTTGGCCACAGGCAGTTCTTAGTGGTGTCCTTTACTGAGACATCCCCTTGGCTGGAGAGAGCCACTCTTCTTCAGGGTCACCCTTCATTCATGAGGGCACCCCATATGAATTACTGGCCAATGGAAAAGGATAAAGGCCATCTCTCTTGCCCCTGAGGGGACAGAACTGGAATATATTTTTAGCTTTAGAGCTCCTCATGGGCAGGGATTGGCTAAAGTCACTGTGGGAGTTCAACTTCTCTGCCCAATCCTGCTTCCCAACCTCCCCACCTCACTCCTCAATACATGTCTTGCACACAAACATCAGCCTCAGTGTTTAGCTTCGAGGAAACCCAACAGTAACACCTGGGGATGAGGAGAAACACTTTCAAAACCTATCTAGGCCACCAATTCGATCCCATTTAGAAAACTTCAATAAAATTTCCTACTGTCTTTGTGTCCCTTACAAAATGAGAAGATTGTGCTTATTGTTATTTGATGTATCCCCTCAAACTCTAAAGTACTGAGAAATTCTGTCAATAGTCCACGTGTTTGTCCCAGATAATATAAGCTCTATGTAATGGCATATATGTGTGTATGTATATAACTTTTTGAGAAAAAATTATTAACTTTCAATTCAAAGCTATGATCAAAGTTACCTGACTTGCCTCAACAGCAGCGTGAGCACATGACTAGCATGAAATTAACACAAAACAAAACTTATTTTTCTTCTCCAACCCCCCATGTGAATTTAAAGATAATGAAAATAATGGAGGAGAGAAACACGAGGAACTTGTTTGCACATTCATTTTTAGACTGTGTGGTTTTTTGTTTTTTGTTTTTTGTTTTCAGAACAAGCCTATCTTAGAGGCTTTTTTTATGTTTATCTATTTTTGAGACACAGAGACAGAGAGAAAGCGTGACTGGGGGAGGGGAGAGAGAAAGTGAGACACAGAATCTGAAGCAGGCTCTAGGTTCTGAGCTGTCAGCACAGAGCCTGATCTGGGGCTTGAACTCATGGACCAGTGGATCCTGACCTGAGCTGAAGTCTGACGCTCACTGACTGAGCCATCCACGCGCCCCTTGACTGTATATTTTTAGACTGTAAACATCCAAACTAATATTAGTTATAACATATAAAAATGTATTTACTACATTTTGAAAAACGTTATGGACTCAAGTTTTCCTCCCAATTTATTATAAGTCTTCGTGAGTGCAGTCTTCCTGCCTTCCAAATAGATTGTTGAAGGAGCAAGTGAAGTAATTTGGTGCCACCCTGGGGCTTAAAGGAAAGAGTTACCTGTGCCTGAGAGTTGGGTAACGTGTTTTAACCCCCGATTAGCTTTAGGATGCCCTCTTAAAGGTGACCTTGATTTATTTAGTTGATTAGTCAGTAGATAATTTATAAAGTTCAATATTCTGAAGATTGATCAGAAAAGGAAACTTTTAATGTCCTTAATGAGGTCATTAGTGATATTACTGAATGAAATTAAACTGAAGGACAATCTCAACAAATCGTTTAAAAAAAATTCTAATAGTGTACCCAGGGGAAAGTTAATAGCTAGAGTAAATTGGCGCCTATTTCCTTTATCTCATTTACTTTATCTGGCTTAAATAGATAACAGATGATTACGTTGAATATAAATTAGAAGCACTGCCTATTTTCTAAACTTGACTCCTATAAAAATAAATGTATAGACCTTTATAAACTCAAGGAGAATTTTTATGGACAGTCAATAAGGCTTTTAAAAAGTTGATATTTTTTTCATGGGTAATAAGATCATTTAACTTTTTTTCCCATAACTAACATTTTTAGTGTGAAGCGACACCAGAGAACTTATGATTTAGTCATTGATTCCAATTTCAATTTGTGAATAATTATTCCAGATGATGAGGTATGGCTTGAATCTTTCAAATCATCAGGAAAGAGAAATATCATCCAAGAGATAGCTTATTAAATAATAGGGCAGAATATACATTCATATTGTGACCCCTAAATGAACGTATTTTATGAAGTGGTGAAAAGAACTCTAGAGAAAAGTTAGGGTTTGCTGATTTTCATCCAGACTTTGCAAAACACTAGGGAACATAATCTTCTAAAGCTTACTCTGCTTTTTTCTTGATTGAGAGATAATTATAGATGACATTTTCTCTATAGAGTTCATGTAACAATAAAATCAGATAGCATATGTGACATAATACAAAAGCTATAAAATAATATATAAACAAAGATGTTTGAGATACATTACTATTTTGACTTCATATTGCTCTTCTTAGCACCAGGAAGAACTATTGGGTTATGATCTCTTGCTTCTTGTTAATGTAAATGAAGCAATCACATGATGTACAGTTTTGAAAATTTTATAACAAACATGCAGAAAAAATTTGAAGATTATGACATCTAATGATATATCTAAAATAAATTTCTCATGGCATATACTGAAAAAAAACAAACAAAGAAACAGGGTTGCCTGTGTGGCTCAGTCAGTTAACCATCGACTCTTAGTTTTGGCTCAAGTCATGATCTCACAGTTCATGAGTTCAAGCCCCACAATGGGCTTGGGGTTGGTGGCGCAGAGCCTGCTTGGGATTCTCTCTCTCCTTCTCTGCCCCTTCCCAGCTCGTGTTCGCTAGTACACAGACTCTCTCTCTCTCTCAATAAATAAATAAGTAAACATTAAAAAGAAAGAGAAAAAATAAAATACAAAAAAACTATCGTAGTTATTTATAGGCAAGAATAAAATGTAATTTAAAAAGATATAACACTTGTATAGAGAAAATCATAATATATTGCTGACAAAAATTAAAGAGCTAAATAAATAGAAATATTCTATATTCATGGTTGGGAAACTCAGTATTGTTAGGGCACAATTTTTTACCCAATTTATCAACAAATTGGAAAGAATCCCTATCAATATCTCTCTGTACATTTTTTTATATAAATCCAAAAAGTTATATGGAAATGAACAGTCCAGAAGACAAAAGAGTTTTCAGAAGGATAAACAAAGTTGGGGGACTACCATTACCAAATTTCAAGGCTTACTCTAAAGATATAGTAATCAAGACACTGTGGTATTGGTTAAAGAATAGGCTAGGTCAATGGGACAGAATTCAGAGTCCAAAAATTTATTTTAACAATCATGGTCAATTGCTTTTTAACAAAAGTCCCCATGCAATTCAATGAGGGAAAGAATTGGCTTTTCAACAAATGATACCAGGATGAATGGATATACACATGGAAAAAAGAAAAAGAAAATAAAATGAAGAAAGCGGAGGAGGCAGGGGGAGAAAAATCTCCACACCATATACGAAAAATAAATACGAATTCAAAATCTATTACAGACCTAACTCTAAGATCCAATAAAATAGAGCTTCTTGAAGAAAAGATGAGAAAAATCTATGTATGTGACACCTAATGCACAATGCTAGAACACAGCAGGTTGAAAGGTGATTTGCCGAGGAGACATTAGGCATATGAAAGGGTGGCCAGCTATGAATCAAAAATTTTAGAGAGGGCACCTGGGTGGCTCAGTCGGTTAAGGCTCCAACTCGCAGTTTCTGCTCAGGTCATGATCTCACGGTTTCATGAGTCAGAGCCCCTTATCAGGCTCTGCATTGACAGTGCAGACCCTGCTTGGGATTTTCTCTCTCCTTCTCTCTCTGCCCCTTCCCTACTCACACTATTTCTGTATCTCTCAAAATAAATAAATGAACTCATGAAAAATTTTTGGAGAAATTCGTGAGCATCAGAACCATTTAAAGATGATGTGGATTGGGGCACCTGGGTGGCTCAGCCTCTTAAACATTGGACTTCAGCTCAGGTCATGATTTTACCATACCCTGTCTATGGGTTCAAGCCCCGTGTGCAGCTCTGTGCTGACAGCTCAGAGCCTGGAACCTACTTCGGATTCTGTGTCTCCTTCTCTCTGCCCCCCCACCCCCATTCGTGCTCTCTCTCTCTCTCTCTCTCTCTCTCACACACACACACACACACACACAAAATAATAAACATGTAAAAAAATAAAATTAAAAACCCTGGAATGCTTTAAGATTAAGTGGATTGATACTAAATGTAGTGAGTTTTCCTACACTGGAGGTGTGTAAATAATTCAGTCAACATTACAAACCTTTTATTGAACTGGTGGAATAGAGATACAATTCCATCTCCTAATCTGAAGGAGCTCCTAATCTAATGCTAACGTAGGTAGGCAAGTTGAAGGAACATTTTAAGAGATAATGATGTAAGTTCAGAACAAAGAGTGAGTGTGATAGCCCCGACTTGCATATATCAGACATGGAGGTCAGGGAAGGCTTCCTAAAATAAGTCCCAATTGAACTGAATTTTTAAGAATGAACACAGCTTACCCAGACAAAGAAAAATGGGTGGGATGTTAGAAACAAATGGGCGGTACAAGGTCATGGACACCATCAAATTAACAATATCTATTAAATACCAGGCACCAAACATCACTGTAGATGCTGGAAATACAACAGTAGACACAACAATATATATGTAAGTTATATATGTAGAGTTTATTTGAAAACAAACACTCAGCAGGAATAAAGTGGGAAGAGACACAGGGAACAGAGTGAGAGGGTGGGTCACCATTTTAGTTAAGGCAAACCAGGAATATCTCACTGAAGAAATGATGTTGAGTGAAGACTGAAAAGAAAAAGGAGGCACAGTGTTTTTAGAAGAAATGCAGCTTAAGTAGAGGGTAAAGCAAATGTAAAAGTCCTGAGCAGGAATGAACCCGGAATTTCCAAGAGTGAGGAGTCCAGTGTGGCCAGATGAGATTTAAGTAACGTGTTGGAGAGATCAATGAACTAATGATTTGATCTAAGAAGACAGATCATGTTGGCTTTAACGAAGCTTTGAGTAAATGAAACACGATAGCTCATCTGGGGTACTTTATCAACTTTGGGTATCCAGGAATTATAGAAAAAGGTCAGGAATTACAAGAGCTAATGCTCGAGGGTCAAGCAAGCATAACCATTCCTGAAAACCCCTGAATAAGGTGACCGTGTGTCCACATTTGCTCGGAACACGTTCAGGGACCCCTGTCGTCCTGGTTTAATTTTAAATAGTGCTGTTTCATTTTCCAAACTGTCATGATTTGGAGACTGGATGTTATGGCCCCCCAACACATGACAGAGCATCCTTCTTTCCTTATCAGAGATAAAGAGAAAGGAAGGGTTGGGGGGTTGAGAAAGAGGGCATGAATACAACACGGCCACACTTTGTTCAGGGCCAGGAAAGAAGCTAGGAGACCATTTCTGTCATTAGAGAGATCAGCAGAAGGTCTGAGTTACTGCAGGATAGGTGACCAATGAGTTGATGGGAGAATCCAGCCACAAAGAAGTGATACATTCAAGTATGATTATTATATTATCCCTTGTAGCTTCATTCCTCCAGAAAGCCTGGTGGAGGGTGGCAGTGTTGTCACAGGCTAGTGAGTCTAAATGCACATGGACTTTTTCCTTCTTTACAAGGAAATCACCTTTCCTCTAAAGGAGCGCACCATCCTACCTGCTTTCGAAATATGTGAGCAGTTAATTCTGACCGCAAAATTCACAATGTTCAGTAACTATCAGATGATTTGGTTGGAAATTTTGGAATGCTGCACAAATAGAAAGCATCCGACTCGAAAGTGCTTATATCTGCTGAACGCCACTGAAGTGGGGCATAATTCACTATTAACATTATAGTCATAGGCCACAGAGTCTGTTATGTAAGTAACTTCCATCTCATAAAAAATTCACGAGCAATAATACTACTGTAATTCTAAGGAACTCCATCAGACAGCTGAATCAACTAAATAACCAGAGTGTCTGGCTTCTTAAGCAATTTTAAAATCAAATACATCTTAATTTTGGTTTTTAATAAACTTTAGCTTTGAAAAGACTATAAATCTTGTGTGGGGTGAGGGAAGGACTTAGCATTAATTAAGCACCTATAGTATGTCAGACAACGTTTGACGGTTATCTGATTTTATTCTTCTAATGACCTCAGTATATAAGTTTTAATTCATTTGCAAATGATGAAAGTGAGCCTCAGGGTGGTTAAGTAATTTGTCCAAAGTTACTTAAGCAGCAAGAGGCCCAAACAGTGCAAAGCAGTTTTCTGCCTGACTCCAAAGCCCACATTCATGTCTCCAAAACCTATTTTCGTTCTCTGTTTACAACAAATACCCTATTGTATAGTCAACAGATAAGTAATTCAAAATAGGCAACAATAACAACAAAAATAGAAGATATATTTGAATTAAATGCATTGGTGTTATCTATATATTGATGGCTGTTTGGGCCATGTGTCTGAGATGATGGGCATATTTCATAGAATAAATTGGTAACAACACTCAGCGATACTTAGATCTTCTTTACTGTATTTGAGATGCTTGTTTTAGAAATTAACTCATGTAATCTACTTAAGGATTCTATAAGGTAGATCATAATACGGGCACCATTTGCAAGTGAAGTAAATGAGGCATTGGGGTACACAGAGCTGTTTGGAAATTGTTCAGGTTGACACCTGGATTGCCCTGGAAACCCGGTAGCCGGACCCCCTTTTTCCCAAGGGTGGAATGCACTGGGGCTCAGTTATTTCCCACAGGGTGTGTTTATTTCTTCTTCCAGCAGGGGGCACTCTAACATGCCAACATTTCCAAGGCCTATGGATGCCACGCAAATGATGTCAGAAAACTTCTTGGTTAGATAATGCCCCCAAAACTACCTTAATTAGCAGTAAGCAGTTAATTCCTCTGCAGCAAGATCACTTTCTCACACTTGTTCTATGAGAAAATGAGACCCATCTGGTTCAGAGGCTCCACTGGGAAGTCAACCATAGCTCATGTCTCTGGGAAGAGGGAAGGTGGAAAACCCATTTTTTTCTAACCTCTGTTAACTCAACTGCAGAATTTTACTGTTTCCTCAGTACAGCTTGTTTTTATTTATTTATTCTTCCACATTTAAAAAAATCAACCATATGTCATTGCACAGTGTATTCTGAACCCAGCTGTGTGACCATTGGTGATGGCTTGTCCAACAGCCATGGTATCATGTGGTTAAGCAGCTGAGCAGGGACTCAGATCCAAGCTTCTACCACAGTCAAATTATATTCATAATTAAGGCCAAATTAAAATAAGCATTACAAATGCCAAATATATCTGTATTGGGCTTTCATGCTTTGTTGTTGGAGATGATATCGATAGGCATTAACGAAACGAGATGAGGATTCGGAACAAAAAGGAACTTAAAGTGTGACAGGTTTGAATGAGACCAGAGGCAGAATCTTTTATAGCCAGGACGGATGACTACAATACCAAATCTTCTAGAAGAGAGACATTGACATCTGACGGTTGAACATTAAGGTAATCAAGAGAGATGATGACCCAGGAATTACACAGACCTGGATGAGAATCGTTGCTTCAATTCTATGTAATTGTATGAATTTGGTCAAGTTGCTTTACTTAGAGAAATTTTATTTATTTCCCAAGTAGGATAAATAATAATATTTATTTCATAGGGTGGATAGGTAGATTAAAGAGAGACAATGCTTGTAAAACACCCGAAGCAACGTCTGGCACTTTACATACATGCAAATATTTCCAGCTAGAAAATGTCTTCCATATAAACATTTTTATTTTATCCACAAAAAATCTAGGAATTATAGAATTCAGTATAAGAATGATGACTAATTAACAACTCGACTAAAAGGAGATGAAAAGAATTTTTCACTTAAACTTGGATGTAAATGTGTCTTAGTATTTAATTATAAATATTCTGCAACCAATTAAAAAGTCCGGAAGGCAGCATTTAAGTGCATATGCAGATATAAATAATAACACAACCTGGATGACATAATGAAAACAAAATAATAATTGATTTAGACAGTGTTCCACTTAACAAAATTCAGAAGAAAACATACTTCAAAGCATATGCCATGAATGTTGCAAAATATAACATCTTCTTCAAACTGTAGATTGAAATTACTATTTTTAACAAGTGCCTAAGTTGTTTCGTATGGAGAATGCCATGTAGTTTCATTTCCAAAGCCCTGATTCCACTAATAATGGTTTGAGTTAGATGCAAGTTTCTACTAACTTGAGAAACAAGGTGTTTCACCTCTGCAAATTAGAAAGCTCATCTTGGCCTGTACTGTGCTGTGAAAACTGTTTCAAAGGGACTAGCAAACCTAAACATGAATGATCTTGGAAAAGATCTTTGGAAATTTCACTTTCTACTCTGGATGAGATCACACTACTGTTACTCAAGAGATATATGTGATATCAATGTATTATTTTAGATTATTTTCCTAAAGCATATAACTTTGTGACATATAATAAAAGATAATACTGAACTTTTATTTGGAACAAATATATTTTTTGTAATTTCTATGTATTGGAGGTATTATTAGATTGGTCTACTGTTTGCTTGCATAACTGATTGCATTCAAAGAGCTCTATGGATTCCATGGAAATGTAAGTCAGTAAAAACAAAACGTTCAGCAAATGTTCTATTTTGGTTATTACTATATGGGAAAATTTTCTTCTTAATGTCATAGATTTTTTAGATGGAAATATATGACTTATTGCATATAAAAATATATATGGGTATGGATTTTCCTTCCTATTGGTTCTCAGATGCAACTAATGCCTTGTTCCAAATGAAAAGTTTTATGCATAGAAAAGATTACACATTTAGTGCACATAAAACTTTTATAAATTTATTTTGTATTGATCTGAAAATGCTAAGGAATTGTATTTAGCACCATCATCAATTGAATAAATAGACCAAATGGAGAAGAACATGTTAAGAAGTATCTACGTGGCTAAGTAGCAGCAGCAAAGATAGGCCTTTAACCATTAAAATGAAATATGCTTTGTGACTCACACTATAATTTTGTGTTACTACTTCCATTATATAAAAATTCCTACTCTGAAATCTCCTAATAATGATGGAACCTCTTCAAAACAAAGTGTCTTTTAAACTACAAGTTTCAGGGGTACCTGGGTGGCTCAGTCGGTTAAGCATCCGACTGAAGCTCAGGTCATGGTCTCAAGGCTTATGGGTTTGAGCCCCGCATTGGGCTCTGTGCTGACAGTTCAGAGCCTGGAGCCTGCTTTGGATTCTGTGTCTCCCTCTTTCTTTCTGCCCCTCCCCTACTCACTATGTCTCTCAAAACTGAATAAATATTTAAAAAAAAGTTTTAAGTACAGTTTTCAAAGGTGCCTGGGTGGCTCAGTCACTTAAACGGTCAACTTTGGCTCAGGTCATGATCTCATGGTTCGTGGGTTCAAGCCCCACTTCAGGCTCTGGGCTGACAGCTCCAAGCCTGGAGCCTGCTTTGGATTCTGTGTCTCCCTCTCTCTCTGTCCCTCTCCTGCTCACGTTCTGTCTCTCTTTCAAAAATAAACATTAAAAAAAATTAAACTATAGTTTTCTAACCTCAGAATATATAAATAAAATACAGCCATCTGATTTTAACATCTCAATTTGTTCTGAGGACTAATTAAAACAATATGTGGAAAAAATATTTAATGAACTGTAAAGTTCAATACTATAGGTAGTGATGAAGCATTAGTTACAGAATTGCTTCTCCCTTTATTTTTCTTAAAAGTAATCATGAATTACTCTGTCAAATAAAATTATATGAGTAACTTGCCCACATAAAAGAAGGCTAAACACTTTTGATTGCTAATTTTATGATCCAGTCGATTATATCAAATTGCAATCTTCATAGGCTCATTTCCTGTAGCCACACGCACACTAATCCAATGCTACTGAGAATTTTGATCAGCTATCTAGTCACTTTAAATAATAAACATCTTTGACTTAATAACTTTATCACTGCCATTGTCTTTCAGAGTAAATGTGCGCTTCTTTCTTCTATATTGTACATTTAAACTTGAGGCGTTCTCCAAGTCTAATAAACTGTGTGCAGAATGACCAAGCCAGCTATTTGGGCTTCTCTAATAGACAAATTGGGGCCCTCAAAGACCCATATGCTGGACTGTAAAATAGCATGACATTTGGAGTATTTGGAAATGGTCTGAAGTTGGCAACAAAAGATCTAATTCTGTTGTTAAAGGTTTTTGTTTATTTTTTTATTGTTTAGTATTTCATAATCTATTTCACTCATTAAGCTGTAAGCTCACTGAGGGCACAAATATATTTTATTTATCACTGTATCCTCATCAACTAGCGCCTTTTCTGCCACAGGGTATAAGCTCAAAACTTAATTTTTGGTTTAACACATTAAGAACATTTATATCCTATTTCTGCTTAATAAAACATTACCTTAATGGAGGAGCCCATATATATTATAAAAATTATATACAACTTGCATTTTCAAACTGTTTTTGTTAAAAAATATGTAAATATAAACAACCAAAATGTGCTCATCTTTTTAAATAAAACTGTAAAATTTTATAAAGAAATATAAAAGATCCCTTGAATTAATCACAATACACACAATTTCTTATGAAGTCAGACTCAATAGTGCAAGTGTCTATTCTGTAGGAATTTGTCTATATAATTTTGTAAATTCAATAGATTTTTTAGTGCTTATTTTTGAGACAGAGACAGAGACAGAGACAGAGTGTGAGTGGGCAAGGGGTAGAGAGAGATGGAGACACAGAATCCAAAGCAGGCTCCAGGCTCTGAGGTGTCAGCACAGAGCCCTACACAGGACTCAAACTCATGAACTGTGAGATCATGACCTGACCCAACTGATTGAGTCACCCATGTGCCCCGATAGACTTTTTTACTTGAAAAATAAATATAAACAGCCAAGAAAATACCAAAATCAAGAGCTGATGATGAGAAATTAGCCCTCTCAAATATTGAAATTAATTATAAATCATAATGACAAAAACTTGTGGTACAGAGGAAAAGATAAGTAAGTCTAAAGATAGCTCCAAATGATAAGAGGATTTAACACAATATGGCATTTATTATTGGAAGAAAAATGTGTTTATTTGTTTTCTTGATAAATGCTGGTGGAATAGTAGCTATCTATTTGGAAATAATCTGTATTTACATCTCAGAGGAAATGCCACGGAGTCCAATAATCTAAACAGGATAAAATGGAGCCATTAAAGTAATCAGGTAAAACTTAGAAGACTATTTTAAAAAGTTACATTTTTGATAGCATAAAAAACTTTGAAAAGCTTTCATACATTTCTAATAAATAGAGGGAAGGATTTTCAACCTCATATATGAACAAAATTTTGAATAGCTGTTTTTCACTCATTGAGATAAGAAATATATCTGCATTGTTGGCTATACAGATCTTCCTCAACTTACCATGGGGTTATGACTTTTTAAAAAATTTTTTATGTTTATTTATTTTTGAGAGAGACAGAGTGCAAGGGGCAAGAAGACAGGGAGACATAGAAGTAGGCTCCAGGCTCTGAGCTGTCAGCACAGAGCCCAACATGGGGCTCGAATCCATGAACCATGAGATCACGACCTGAGCCAAAGTCTGACACTTAACTGATTGAGCCACCCAGGAGCCCTGGATTGTCTTGATAAACCCATGATGAGTTGAAGATATCCTGAAGTCAAAATGTATTTAATGTGCTTAAACCAGTCAAACATCATAGTTTAGCCTAGACTATCTTAAATGTGCTCAGAACTGTTAGCCTACAGTTAGGCAAAGTCTCTAACAGAAAGACTATTAACAGAAAGACTATTTTATAATAGTTTTAAATATCTCATGTAACTTACTCCATAGTGTACTGAAAGTCAAAAGCAACGGTTGTATGGGTACAGAATGATTGTAATTGTAGAGGGTGTTTATACTTATGATCTTGTAGCTGACTGAGACGTGCCCCCATTGTGCAACATCACGAGAGAATATCATTCTACAAATTGCTAACCTTGGAAAAGATCCAAACTCCAAATTCCAAGCACAGTTTCTACTGAATGTGTATTGTGTATTGCATTTGCACGATTGTACGATCAAAAAATATTATTATAAGTAGAACCATCATAAATCAGGGATTGTCTGTATAAGGATTGCACAGAAAGCATTTCTATGATTAAAAATTACTGGATAAAAACCTAAAACCTCTCAACAGATTCTAAAAAGATAATTGGTAATACATCTGTATTGTAGAAAATAAGTTAAGAATTATATGCTCAGTGTGTTCTGAGTATGGTTTCTGATAACAGCTAAGTGATGTTTTCCAAATTTCTTTGTGTTATATCCCAAGAATATTATAAAATAATTGAATATGTAAGAGAGATAGTTCACAATTTATTACACAATATTAAAATAAGAACTTACTTTTGTTATGAAATAAGAAAATAATTCTTAAAATCTCCCTCCATTATATATTTTTATTTTTTAATAATTCATTTTAATAACTTAAAACTTGAATCACAATTTCTAGCTTGTAATCAATGAAGCCTTCCATAATTCAGGTATACCTTAGATTTTTAATCCACGTTCTCTAAAAATTACAATATGGCAAGAAGTACTTTTTCAAAAAGATTATATTGTGGAATAAAATAATACTCATAAAAACTGTAAATCAGCCAAGTGATTTCTCACAGTGTGCAGAAGAGACTGCCATTTGGGTTTAGATGGTATGGGCACCTTCACATATTTAAGAATTTTAGAGTTGTGTGCTGGGAGCACTACTTCAATTTAGTTTTGGAGAAAACTAGTAACTTTACTAATTTAAAATCTTTCCAATTTTTCAGGGAATGTGGTTCTTTCCAGCTATTAAGTGACTATGTGAGGAAAGGATGGCAGCAGGCAATATGACTATTTTCTAAAACTATTTTTTAGCCTGACTCATGTCTTAGACCATACCAAACAATAACAACAATCTCAAAATGCATTGAATACTTAAAGGTAAGGTTTGTATGTCATGTAAGAGTTAAAACTATAAAACTTCTAGAACAAAACATACGGGAACAGCTTCGTGACATTGGTCTTACTAATGATTTCTTGGATATGGCACCAAAAATACAGGCAACAAAAGCAAAAATGGACAAATGGCATTATATCAAACTAGAAACCTTCACAACAAAGGAAAAAATTGACAAGTAAAAAAGCAACCTACAGAACAGGAAGAAAATTTTGCAAACCATTCATCTGATAAAGAGTCAATAAAGAGTTGATTTCTAAAACATAGAGGGACACCTGGGTGGCTCAGTCGGTTAAACGTCCGACTTTGGCTCAGGTCATGATCTCAACGGTTCGTGGGTTCCAGCCCTGCCTTGGGCTCTGTGCTGACAGCTAGCTCAGAGCCTGGACCCTGTTTCAGATTCTGTGTCTCTCTCTGTCTCTGACCCTCCCCTGTCACACTGTCTCTCTCTCTCTCTCAGAAATAAATAAAACATTAAAAAAAATTTTTTTAAGTAAAACATAAAGACTTCTGCTTTCAATAGCAAAAAAAACAAAAAACAAAAAACAAACCCCCCACCAACAAAAACCCAAAAAACAAAAACAAACAATAACAACAACAAAAACAAGCCACACAACTGAAAATTGAAAAAAGAACTTGAAGACATGTCTCCAAAAGGACATACAGATGTCCAGCAGGTGCTCAAGATTACCAATAATCAGAAAAATTAAAATCAAAACCACGATGAGATATCACTGTATGCCTGTTAACATAGCTATTGTAAAGAAAGAAAAAGAGGAAGGGAGGAAGGGAGGAAGGGAGGAAGGGAGGAAGGAAGGAAGGGAGGAAGGAAGGAAGGAAGGAAAGAAGGAAAGAAGGAAAGAAGGAAAGAAGGAAAGAAGGAAAGAAGGAAAGAAGGAAAGAAAGGAGGAAAGAGTTGGTGAGAATGTGGAGTAAGGAAATCTTTGTACATTGTTGCTGCAGATATAAATTTTTACAGCTTCTATGGAAGACAATATGGAGATTCCTCAAAAAAAACAAATACTACTAATGGATCTAGAGATCCCATCTCTGAATATTTATCCAAAATCATTGAAATCAGTATCTTGAAGAGACATCTACATTCCCATGTTTATTGCAACATTGTTCCTAATAGTCAAGATGTATAAATGACCTAAATGCCCATTAAATAATAAATGAATAAATAAAATAGTATATAAATGCAATTAAATATTATCCAGGCTTAAAATGGAACACTAAATGTCAAGGATGAGAAGTCCTGATAAAGGACAGTTATCCAAATACACAAAGAACTCTTGAAACTCAGTGATTAAAAACAATCAATCTAATTTTTAAAATGGGTCAAAGATTTTAATAGACATTTAAGACATTAAACTTTAAGACTTTAATAGACATTTCACCAAATGTAAATAAACTTACAGTAAATAAACTGTAAATAGGAAATAAACTTAGGAAAGATGTTCCACATCCTTAATCATCAGGGAAATGCAAAATAAAACAACAGTGAGAGAACACAACACTTCTATTCCAATGGCTAAAATCTGGAACAGTTACCACACCAAACGCTGGCAAAGACGTAAAACAGTAGGAACTTTTCTTCATTACTGATGGTGATGAAAAAATGATACCGAAGATAGTTGAGAAGACAGTGTGACTATTTCTTGCATCACTAATCATATTCTTACCACACAAGAAGTATGGAGAAAGCTTAAGAACATATTACTGCCGGTAAAAGGCCATTTTAAAAAGGCAACATACTGTGTGATTCCGATTATAAAACATTCTGGAAAAGACAGAGCTAATGCAGACCTTAAAATTATCAGTTGTTTCCATGGGGTGGTGGGGGAGCACTGAATAGGCCGATCACAGAGGATTTTTAGAACGGTGAAACTACTTCACACTCTAAAGATGGACGCATGTCATTATATATTTGTCTCAACTTATAGAAGGTACAATGCCAAGAGTAAACTATAATGTAGATTATGAATTTGCAGTGATTATGATTTGTCAATATAGGTTCATCAGTTATATGGAATGCACCACTCTAGTGGGAAATGTTGACGATAAGAGAGACCACACGCATAAAAGAGTGGTAGATATATGGGAAATTTCTGTACTTTCCTCAATTTTATGATAAACTTAAAACTTCTCTAAAAATAAACAAAGGTAAATATATATATTTATATATGCAAAATGAATGTATATATATATATTTATTTTGGTAAGAACTTTTAACATGTTCTTACTAAATGTCACTTGGTAATAACCTTTAACATAGAGCTTCTGAAAATTTCAAACACTTTAGAAAAATAACCTTTCTTAAAAAATGCCCCTGAAATATTGAAGTATATATAGTAGTGTCATATTTATATAAAAAGCAGAGATAACATATATATCACTATATAAGCATATAAATAACTTAGCATACCTATGTATTTAGTATTTCTGATTTCAGAGTCCTTTAATTTTCTTCCCTTTGTCTCCAGCTTTAGTTTTCTTCACAGAGCTCGTCCAGTAGATTATGTCATTTAAAATTTACTTATTTACTAACAAAATTGTTAATGTTTATTTTTGGGGAAGAGAGAGTATGAGTGGGGAGGGGCAGAGAGAGAGGGAGACACAGAATCTAAAGCAGGCTCCAAGCACTTAGCTGTCAGCACAGAGCCCGATGTGGGATTCAAACTCATCATGACCTGAGCCAAAGTCGAATGCTTAACCAACTTAACCACCCTGGCACCCCTAAATATTTCCTTATTTATTGACTATCTCCTTCCATGAGATTATAAATTCCATAGGAGCAGAGATTTTGCCTACAATTAAGTATTTGTTTAATAAATATTTATTCAATCAAAAATAGGCATAAAACAAAACTAATCTGGTTGATAAATATATTTTGTGTCCTAACAAGATTTCCTTGATGCTCAGATTCTATGTTTTCTCATGAATGGAAAATAAATGGTTTCCAATTTCTATGTTCTTGGTAAAGTAAGATTTTTAGATATATTTATCCAAATGTCTTCCTAAAAATAATGAAGATAATATTTTTAATGTCCTCCTAGAGATACTATGAGGATTAAAAAATATAATTCCCCTATGCTTTAAGTTTCATAAACAAAAACAAATCACTTCCACACTACGTAGTGTGGTCATTTATAATTTGCTTCGTATAATGCAATAGAGAATATAATAATGAGTGTAAGTTACGGAAGCAAACTGGGTTATTTGTAGATTAATTCAAGTTTGAAAAATATTAGCTCCAGGTTGTCACAACATTGTAAGAAATTGTTTGAAATGAAAAAGACCATTATAGACCATCTGTCAGACAAAATAATCCGCCATGTTGATTGTTTATTGTATTTCAGGGTAGGGGCATTATGAACATCATTTGCTTCTTGCTCTTGAGTTACATCTCTAGCTACCAGCTGCGTCCCTATTAACCATATAATTTTGCCAAGTCATTGAACCTCTCTGTCCCCAGTACCCTCAGTTGTAAAAGGGGGATAAAAATATGATCACCTCATAGGTTTGAAGAGGATGGTCTGTATTAACTATGTAAAGGAGTCTGATATACAGCTAACACTGTAAACTGATTATTAATTTTATTATTAGTGTTGGTTATAAAAATTGAAAATATGAAGCCTCTTTACTGCCAAGAAAAGTTGCAGCACAGTAAGCACTAAATATACAGACAGATAAATGGAAGGATGGACAAGAGGCAAAGTAGCATTCCATAGCAACAGAATCTGATGGCTTAGTTAATTCATGGCATCCAGCTAAGTGCTTACCATTTTAGAAATAAATGAAATTAGATTTTTGTATGCTCCAAATTAATTTGAGAATTAATATAAAATTTAATATACAAATAATAAAACCTTGAAAGGAATTGATGTACATTTATGTATCCTTGATAGAGCAAGGATTTTCTTTGACTTCATGACAAAACTCATATAGAAAACATTGGATAGACTCTTTGAGACTTGGATAGTTTTTGAAATTGAATAGAATGCTAAAAAAATTAATTATCATAAGGGAGATGAAAGAGAAAATGAAAGGAAGAGGAAGGAGGAAGGAAGGGGAAATAGGAGAAATGCAAAGGAAAGATATAAATAAAGACAGTAAACATGATTTCTAAATATAAAAACAAGCAACAGAATACTCCCTAGCACTTTCTATTCCCTTCCGTCATTCATTTACAGATTTAGCCATGCATTTATTTAACAATGAATTCAAGATTATTTCTGAGCTCCTGGTGCCTACTGCCCTAGCTTCCAGATTCTGAAAGTGAAAAACAGAACAAAATAAAAAAGATCCCTTATTTTCTTGTTTAAAAATTACCACAATTATCACACTATTCTGTTAACTCTGGCTGTTGTTGTGTTTTTCATTCTTTTATTTTTTTTTTTAGAAACACTTTGTCTGGTGTTTGGGTATCTACAGTTCAGATATCTCTATTTTACTTTTGTAAGTGCTTTATTTATTTTTGAGAGGGAGAGAGAGAGAAAGAGAGAGAGAGAGAGAAAGAACATGAGTTGGGGAGGGGCAGAGAGAGAGAAGGAGACAGGATCCCAAGTGAGCTCTGTGCTGACAGCAGAGAGCTCGTGAGGGGCTTGAGCTCACAAACTGTGAGATCATGACCAGAACCAAAGTCAGGTGCTTAACCATCTGAACCTATAATTCAGGTATCTTTAATGTAAGGCAAATAATAATAAAGTTAACTGTTTAACTCAGTCGGTGGCTCAGTCATGATCTCAAGGTCATGAGATTAAGCCCCATACTGAGCTCTGCACTGGGCTTGGAGCCTACCTGAGATTCTCTCTCTCTCCCTCTCCCTCTCTCCCTCCCCTACTCACATCTTTTCTCTCTCTCTCTTTCAAAAAAGAAAAAGTTAACCGTTTAAATGCTTGAAAATGTAGGCCTCTAGCCCCCCAATAGTTTCATCATTTATAATATTAACCAAACAAGTTAGATAGTACTGCTGTTGACCGTTGAACAATATACTTGAAATGAATTTATATGTGGTCCGTTTATATGTGATTTTTGCCCATACATACAGCACTGTTAATGTATTTTCTCTTCTTTATGATGTTCTTAATAACATTTTATTTCCTCCAGTTACTTCAGTATAAGAACAGAGTATATAATACATATAATATAAAAAGATATATTAATCAACTGTTTATGTTTTTGGTAGCCTTCTGGTCAGCAGTAGGCTATTAGCATTTAAGTTTTGGAGGAGTCATAAATTATACAAAGATGGGACAACTTCTTTTTTTAAATATAATTTACTGTCAAAGTGGTTTCCATACAACACCCAGTGCTCATCCCAACAAGTGCCCTCCTCAGTGTGAAACAGGACCACTTTCTAACATTATACCCAACAATAAACTCTGAATGGATTGTGTGAGACCTGAAACCATAACTGTCCTAGAAGAAAACACAGGCAGCCATTGCTCTGACATCATCCGTAGCTATATCTTTCTAGATATGTTTCCTAAGGTAAGGAAACAAAAGCAAAAATAAACTATTGGGGCTACATCAAACTTTTTAAAATAGCTTTTGCACAGTGAAGGAAATTATCAACAAAATGAAAAAACAACTTACTGAATGGGACAAGATATTTACTACATGATATATCTGATAAAGGAGTAATACTCAAAATATATAAATAACTTATACAATCCAACAACACCAAAAAACAGCAACAAAAAGGCCCAGATGAAACAAAACAATCCAGCTAAAAAGTGTCCAGAGGGCCTGAATAGACATTTGTCCAAAGAAGACATCCATCAGAAGGCCAACAGATACACCAAAAGATGCTCAACATCACTCATCATCAGAGAAATACAAATCGGTATCATGATAAGATACCACCTCACTCCTATCAGAATGGCTATAATCAAAAAGAAAAGAAATAACAAGTGTTGCCAAAGATGTGGAGGACAAGGAACCCCATTACTTGTTTTTGATGAACTACTGGCCAAATCCTTTAGGTAGTGGGTGAATCTTCCCCATCATCAAAGTTCCATCACTGTTTCCGGAAAGGAGCTGAAACGGCAGTTTGGGCAGTCAGTAAATATTCTCTGGATGAATGAATAGATACAATGAGGGTAGGAGGAAAGTAAAAACATGTTTTATTGTTCACAGCATGGAAAAAAAGGGGATATTCAAAATGGAGGTCTATTCAAATAGTTAAAAAGTTGATACAAAACAGAATTTATACATATGGAAAGATATGGAAAAAATATTGGTTGGGAAATTGATTAGTGCAGAGTTACATCATCTTATTGAAAAGAAAACTATCTACGGTGGGGTTGGGAACATAGGCCCCATTATTTTCACTGTAGTGGCTTGCCTTCTTGCACTGAATTACTTTTTTAATCTATTTACTTCTATTTTCTAAGCTCTCAACAATTATTAAATAGAAATTGTGAGTTGAAAATCATAGCATAAATATATTTTAACTTTTAAAATATAAAGATAAAAGCAAAAGTTTTTAAAATAAATAAACAAAAATTTTAAAAATTAAAAACTAAAACAAAACTGATCTGTATTCCACAACCTTTGTAACTATTGAGATGATCCAAGTTTTAGAGAATGTTCCCTTCTGTATGTCCTTTCATGAATTACAATTTTAAAAATGTTTTTAAGTTACTTTTTTAAAAAATCTTTTGTCTGTGTTTCTCATCAATATTACCCCGTTTTTTAAATTAAGCTTCTGTGGGGGCACCTGGGTGGCTCAGTCAGTTAAACTTCCAACTTTGGCTCAGGTCATGATCTCATAGTCTGTGAGTTTGAGCCCCATATCAGGCTCCTTGCTGACAGCCCAGAGACTGAAGCTTGCTTCAGATTCTCTGTCTCCCTCTCTCCCTGACCCTCCCCACTTCATGCTGTCATTCTCTCTCTCAAAAATAAATAAACATTAAAAAAATGTTTAATTAGGCTTCCATGATTATAATTATTCTATATATACATCAAGGAGAAATTTAACATAGAAAATTGTGAAGAAAATTTTAAAACATGCATGCTTCTATCAGGTAAGAGTTATGTACACATACATGTACTCAAAGGTGTTAGTTAGTTAGTTAGCAAGTTAGCTTAGTTAGTTTGCTTTTAGCATGACCAACATACAAGGTTACATCAGTTTTAGGTGCACACAAAAGATTTTGGTGAAAATGTTTTATACAATATTTCAAATGACTTGCAGTATTATTGATCACTATCTGCTGTTAAAAATCATATAACTGGGCTTTAATTTGACCACACTGTTTCTCTTGCACATCCTAACTTCATTTAGTTTTTACTATCTTGCACAGGGAAGATTTATAGTATTTACTGCCTAATGGAAACTCCATCCTTCTAGATACGCAGACTTAATTCTATTAAGCAGACTCAATACTTTTTATCTTTCTGCAATGGCTTTTACATTCCTGAAATTTTTCTTATGATTTATCTAGTATGGCTCTCTCTCTCTCTCTCTTTTTTCCGTCATTTTTTGTTTTGGGCTTGTTCGGTTTGGTTTACTTTAGTTTGAATTGGAACTGGGTACCATTTTCCCAGATTTATTTGGTTACTGTTGCTTGATTATTATTTTTTTTTTATTGTTTCTCTCCCCTTTGAGGATCTCTGACTGTTGTGTTTATGTGTATATAGCAATCTGACTGGGCATAAATATTATTATTTTATACTTTATTTCCTGGTGAATTCCATTCTCTGCTTTCCTGGAATTACTTAGCTCTGTGAGGAATTCTGAGGCAAGAAGGAGTTCTTTTCTGTTTCCTCTACCCAGGACTGACTTCTTTCTTCCATGAAACTGCCTGGAGGTCTGGTTCATTAACATCCTCCTGGCCCAGCAAGAGGCCAATTCTGCCCCTGGGGATTTAGTTCCTCTGATTCAGTGTGGATTTGGCAAAGACAGGTCTCTGATGGTGCACGCTACCTTAACTGAAAGCTCCCTCTGTTGCTTTGGCTTTATTATTTTCTCCAACCAACAGAATCAGTCCTCAGTCTATTTCCACCCCCCCCCCCATGATTTGGTTGATACTAATGGGAAGCATTAAATTTTAGACCCATTTTCTTGTCTCAATATTACATCTGGAAAGTAAGGTCAGGAACCAGATCATGCTCCTTTGAGTATTCCAGGCCTTGCCTTGTCCAATACATGTTAAATTTCATGGCTTGAATTTTTACCACTTTTTATTTGTCTTTTATTATTTGCAAACAATAGATACTAATTTGATTTTTTTTCTCCCAATATCTTATGATTTGTTTTTTTTAAATAAAGCCTGAGGTCGCAATGCATGAAGCTTAAACAGTTTTGCATTTTATAAAACAGTGAAAGAAACAATTATGAAAATAAGATATTTGCAGGCAAAATGATACACATTAGAGTTCAGCAAACTTTAGCTATTAGGGGCCAGGTAGTAAGTAATTTTAGCTTTATAAGCCATATGAGCTCACATCCACTCAAATTGCCATTGCAAGGTGGAAGTAGCCATGGGCAATTTATAAATGGATGAGTGTTACTATTCTATTAAGACCTTATTGGGGCACCTGGGTTGCTCAGTCGGTTAAGCATCCAACTTTGGCTGAGGTAATGATTTTGCAGTTCGTGGGTCTGAACCCCACATTGAGCTCTGTGCTGACAGCTCAGAGCCTGGAGCCTGCTTCAGATTCTTTCTCTCCCTCTCTCTCTCTCTGCCCCTGCCCTGCTTGTGCTCTCTCTCTTGAAAATAAATAAACATTAAAAAAAAAAAAAAAGAATCCCTTTAAGAAAAGACCTTATTTAGGGGCACCTGGGTGGTTCAGTCAGTTAAGCGTCTAACTCCTGATTTCAACTCAGATCATGATTTCATGGTTTGAGAGATCGAATCCCAAATTGGATGTGCTCTTCTGTGCTGTCAGCACAGAGCCTGCTTGAGATTCTCTCTCTCACTCTCTCTCTGCCCCTCCCCTGCACATGCTTTTTCTCTCTTTCTCAAAATAAATAAATAAATATTTTTAAAATAATTTTATTTACAAACCCTTAAATTTGAATTCCATATATGTTTCACATGACACAAATTATTAATCCTTATCTTGTTTTGTTTTGTTTCCAATCACTTAAAAAGCAGTGATTATTTTGGGGGCTTTTTGGGGGCTCAGTTGGTTAAGCTCCTACTTAGGCTCAGGTCACGATCTCATGGTTTGTGGGTTCGAGCCCCGCATCAGGCTCTCTGCTGACAGCTTGGAGCCTGGAGCCTGCTTTGGATTCTGTATCTCCCTCTCTCTCTGCTCCTCCCCTGCTCACACTCTGCCTCTCTCTTTCTCTCAAAAATAAATAAACATTAAAATAATAATAATAAATTTTAAAAAAAGAAAGAGAAATGATCATTTTTAGTTCATGGTACAAAAATAGGTGCCGTGTTGGATTTGATCCTGGCTTGCCGTTTACCAAACCCTGTTACCAGTGATATGGTAGTTCGTTTAATTGATATGGCTCTTCAATGGAAGGTTTATCTCTTCACCAAACTGAAGATTAACACTGTTCTCATAACCAGTAGCAATTTAAGATCGAAACGAATACAAACATTCAATATTTTGCTCAGAATTTCCCCAAGGTTGATGATGGGCTCAGACATGTGCATGGACCTTCTAAAAAGGCAGACATGTCGGAGCGTTCAGGTAAATGCTGCCTTGAAAAAGTTTCCTTTCAATGGAAGAGACTTTTAACTGTGTTATCCAGAAGACAAAGTATTCCCTTGAGAGTTTTCCCTGCTGTCAGTTGTGGATGCTTCACTCTTATTTAATGTTCCCCGCTGAACCTTGAGAGATCTGAGACGTCCGAATTATAGAGGCAGCGCTATATCCATCTTGATCTTTTATATAAGATTTGTAATGATATCTCTGGCGCTAGAATTTAATCTGTTTTTACAGCTTCCACAGCTAGTAGAAAACTCCCTCGTGACATTTTCAATGTGTGAAGTTCACTCGAGACATGACTTCTCTCTTCTGGTCATATTTTTATGGCAGAAATGACAATTTATTACACTCTCTCTCATCTCAGTGGGACACTTTTTGTCACAAAAATAGTGTTGCCAGGTCACTGTGTGCAGAGTGCTTCCAACACCGAAGGGCACGGTAGGAATAGTTATCGGTGCGGGAGAGGCTCAGGGCTTCGTAGCCAAGTGGCAGGGAGCCCAAGCTGGTGGATTGGAGACCCATCCACCCTGCCCCCAGCGCTGGCAGGGACCCAGATCCGGAGCAGGACTGAATGGTTTCTTTGCCAAGCAAGGTCCCTGGTGCCCTTCTTATGCCTTTCTGGACATTTACATATTTACACTTTATTTACATAATTTCATCCCACTCTTTTGAATCTTATGCAACTTTTGGATCCTATTTCATTTTTACACAAAATGTCTTGTACTTTTCTTTTTTAAAATCTTTATTTATTTTTGAGAGAGAGAGAGATAGAGAGAGAGAGAGAGAGAGACAGAGCACGAGCAGGGGAGGAGCAGAGAGAGAGGGAGACACAGAATCGGAAGCAGGCTCCAGGCTCTGAGCTGTCAGCACAGAGTCCTAAGTGGGGCTCGAACTCACAAACCGTGAGATCATGACCAGAGCTTAAGTCATGGGGTTTAACCAACTGAGCCACTCAGGTGCCCTTTTCAATGTATTGGTAACATTTTAAAGACTCAAATACTTCTAAAATATATTTACATTGATAGATATATTCTTTTGGCATTCTTGAAAGGTTTCCATACCTACAAAAGCTTTCACTATATAGGTACTAATCAAATATTACCCTAAATACTTCCTTTATTTTATTTCATTTTTAAAAATCTTAAGTAAACTCTGCATGTAACATAGGGCTTGAACTCTCAACCTCAAGATCAGGAATCATATGCTCTCCTAACTGAGACAGCCATGTGCCCCAATGATTTCAGTTTTTAAATGAAGTTCTAATAACAAAATCATTGAGTGCTTATTGAAAAATACGGGAAGTGTCCTAAAGTCCAGTGGAGAACATGAAGAGAATTTATGCAGCCACCAATTGCAGAATGTCTCTGCCATGTTTTGTGGTATATTCTTTAAGTCCTTGGTGTTATAATTTGGAATAATAGCCAACTTTGAAGACAAATGAGTTAATATGTGTAGCTGTTTAAATCTTCATCTCTGTAATTACTAATGAAGAAAGACCATCCATTCACAAATTTGACACTGTTTGTGTTGTATCATCATCATAGTCTGAGATTCTTGTTTAGTGGGGGGAGGGGTTAGTCATGTTCAAATTGGTGTGAATTTTTCATGGTATTGATTTTCACACCTTTCCATCTTACTTTGCAACTATTTTTACAGTTTATCCTTTTAGTTATAACTTTGTCATACTTGAATTAGAATCCCGAGGTTTTGTTATAGTAGCAGGTGCATCCCTACATCTCAGTGACCTTACTACACACTAAAGGCTTACTGATCAAAAATATGGCGCCTAATGCAACTGATGCCGTCTGCCATGATGAATACGATCAGAAAGGAGAAGAGGAACGCTGGGAGCGGTGACAGTGACCGTGGCCCCTGCAGCACCAATCTCGTATGTTGCCACAGCGGGGCAGAGACAACCACAGCATGGTGCATCCTTTTCCATGCTCCAGTCTGGAAACCACACACTCTGTTCTCCCCTCAGGCTATTGGATGGAACTGGCAGCCACGGGACTCCTCCATAGGCGAGTGGCAGAGTGAAAACACGTGGTCACAAACATGTTGGAGACCGCATCTGCTGCAGAGAAATGTTATGATTTTATTTTGAAGCATCCAAATGTATTTCTTGGAATGCCTTGTTAGGTCCTTACACCATACCCTTTCTTTCTAACCATCTGTGTACCTCTGCTCAGACTTACCTTCTCATTCGCTTCTGTGTGAAGCCTCCAGTCCATGCTTCAGGTTGTGAGCCATAGTCAAGTCCTCTCCCATGTCTTGATGCTCAGAGCAGAATTTAGCTTTTTATCCTGCTACATGGCAATCACACTGAAACATGCTATGTTTTATTACACCCATCTCTGGTGTGGGTGCCTCAGGGGAAGGCATCATATGGTTCATGTCCACTTTCCTATTAACATAGTGCTGTATGGTGCAGTGGAAAAACCTGGTATTCAAGTATATCTCACATGATTTTCTATTAAATGTAACTTCAAATTATTGGCCACTTTGGGCTTTATTTTTCTCACCTTCTAACTAAGAGGTACAAAAGTAACCCTCATATTTTTACAAGAATTTAATGAAATAGTACATGCAAAATTCCAGCTACAGCACCTAACCTTGATTAAACAAACAATTAATTTTTCTTTTTGAAAAGAGATCTCCCTTCTCCTCTTTCTTACATAGAGTCTTGTATAATAGGGACACGAGAAGATTTGAGTCATTATTATATATTGCCATTATATATGGCAAAATATTTTCCAAACTTCATTTATTTATTTATCAACTGCATAATCTGAAGATAACTATTGACAACATATATTAAAACCAAATATTATTTTACTTATATAGATCCAACTTTGAAATACAAAATATCCTTAAAATGGAAGTTATATATCACTAGCATTAATGCAAAACCAGGTAACAATTGGAATAAATAAAAGGTAACAAAACAACCTATTAAGTTAAAAGTTAACTTGTGGAAAAAAAATAAATAATAGACTGTAAGAGCACATTCAAACATTGCAAAAATGTTCATTAAAAATAAGTTATTGAATGAGAAATCTTGAAATATGTATGATTAGTCACTAATTAAAGAATATTTGGCTCACTATTGCTTGCTAAACATGCAATAGTGATTGGTTCTGTGTCTAAAAGAAAATTGTTTTGGAGGCGCCTGTGTGGCTCAGTCAGTTAAGCAATCGACTTCAACTCAGATCATGATCTCATGGTCTGTGAGTTTGAGCCCCGCATGGGGTTCTGTGCTGACAGCTTGGAGCTCAGAGCCTGCTTCAGATTCTGTCTCCCTCTTTCTCTGCCTTTCCCCTGTTACTCTCAGAAATAAAATAAAGAATAAAATATTATTTTTAAATAAACAAAATAAAATTGTTTTTAAAGATTTGTTGATGTTGTCTGACACGGAGAGAATCCAAACTCAGATGTGTAGATTAGTAAAACGAACAAAAGGATTTAACGAATTTTGTGAGAGGTCTGAACACTGAGACAACATAGTCTTACCGAGAAATAATGTAAATGACCACTGATAAATAACTTTTTCTTTCAAGATGCTGTTTTCTTCAAATAATCTTCTACACTTTGCTTAGGATAAATATTTCATATTGAAGAATTTAGTTAAAAAGTTTTTGAAGTTCTCATGATATTAATAAAATAAGAATCTTTCCCTCAGTGAAAATCAGTAAGGTGCAAAATAAAACAATAACTTAATCTCCACTCACATATCCATAGTGCTGAGTGAAAGGAAACATGTTCAATAAATTGCTTTTAATATGGTGGGCAATTGGCCTTAACAAATATCTCCCCTAAGTGTTCATGCATCATCCAGAATTTTCCTCTTTGTTTTTTTTTTTTTTTATTTTTTAATGTTTTATTTATTTCTGAGAGAGAAAGAGAAAGACAGCATGAACAGGGGAGGGGTAGAGAGAGAGGGAGACACAGAATGTGAAGCAGGCTCCAGGCTCTGAGCTGTCAGCACAGAGCCCAACATGGGGCTGGAATTCATGAACCGTGAGATCATGACCTGAGCCAAAGTCGGACGCTTAACCCACTGAGCCACCCAGACGTCCCCAGAATTTTCCTCTTTGTATATCACACCATCAAAGATGGATGAAAGCCTCTGATTGGACAAATTCTTATATTTGCCCCTTCTCTGCTTAGGCACATGAACTACTTCTGGTGTGTTAACTCTTTAAAAATCTCACCTCCACTTCTATCAATGGGCAAATATTTGCACAGTACTATGCGTTCAAGGCTTCTGTTGCACCTCCACGCTGGTAAATGTCAAAACATACTCCAGGTTCGCAACCTCAGTGATTTTTTCAGTGTATAAATGGGCAAAACGGACTTGAAAAAATACTTACAACTGAAATTCTGAATTTAAATTTTTGGCCATTTCTCTAATTCTGTTGGGGACAGTGTTTGTTCATTGGGCTGGAGTGTCTTCGATTTCTTGCTTTGTCCATGGTTTCAATCTTACTACTTCTTTGATCAAATTTTTCCAATGCCTCTTTCTGGTTATCTCTGTAACTGTGGCCCTTGACATGAGATGTGATGGCATAAATAAGGTTTCAAGAATTGTCATTTCATTTCCTGTCACACTGAGCATCGGTTTCTAGGTCTTCTAAGGATTTCAATTTAGCTTTAAAAGTTGCTTTTTTGTTTGGTTGGTTGTTTCCTTTTGTTTTTGGGTTTTTTTTTTTTAGATGCTTTAAAAGTTCTTAATCAGTTTTGCATCAAATTAAAATGTGCCTTAAAGTTTACTGCTTTCACTACAGAATATGAGTGTCCACAAACATAAGACACACTACAGAATAGTTTGAGCACAGCCTTAGAAAACGGAAACACAAACTCAGAATAAAAATCATCACACGTAAAAAAACTTTTCTTAAAGTTGAAAATGTATGAGGATAAATCGATAAAAACTGGCTTATTCAGATTCAATATGAACATACACATCTTTATCATAATCTTCAAAATTGGGCATTAAAATGACATATTGTTCTTTTAAATTTTTTAAATATTTATTTCTGAGAGAGAGAGAGAGGAAGACACAGAATCCGAAGCAGGCTCTAGGCTCTGAGCTGTTAGCACAGAACCCGACGTGGGGCTCAAACTCACAGACCATGAATTATGACCTGAGCCAGAATTGGACACTTAACAAACTGAGCCACCCAAGTGCCCCTAAAAATGCCCTATTGCTTAAATTTGGTGTATGTGTATATAATCTCCATTAAAATAAGTTTAG
Source organism: Hyaena hyaena (assembly GCF_003009895.1). Lineage (NCBI taxonomy): Eukaryota > Metazoa > Chordata > Mammalia > Carnivora > Hyaenidae > Hyaena > Hyaena hyaena. The sequence goes on along the minus strand of NW_024081045.1, from coordinate 1,070,592 downwards.
CCCTTTATTTTCTCTTGTTCAAAGTATCTATCTTCCTACTAATATTTTGCAGGCTTGATTAGTCAATTTCTAAGAGAAATTTACTAAAATTTCCTCTTTTCATTGTGTGATTATTCATGTTTCCTTGTATTACTATGGATTTTCTCCTCTATATATCTCATGTTAACATATATATTCATGACTTTTATTCCCTGTTGTGTTGTTCCATGAATACGTTACCCATATTTTTTCTAAGAAGATTTTTGCTTTAAATCTATTTATCTGGTATTAACACACTGCGTCCAGGTTTTGTGTTACTTGTATGGAACTGCATGTGTATTTGTATCCATATAGAACTGGTAAGTGTTTTGTCAATTACCAGAGGAAAGCACAGCTATATGAGACGTCTGTCAGCTTCCATGGTGTGACAGTATTGGTCATGGAGACCAGCCTTTGCTGTCTGCTGCCAGTGCCATCAGGACCACAAGTATCAGGACCAAACTCACGGCAATTCACCAAGCCTGCCACTGCGGCCCCTACACATTGCTTTGCATCTGGAATATTTGTAACAGTGTGTTTAAAATAGACTCATCAGCATTTTAGTTTCAGTTTTACCTGAAGTTTAGCTGACATTTTCCAAAGTGAGGTATCAGACAGTCATCTTCTTTTCAGGGAAATAAAATGCCGACAACTAGTGCTTTAACTTGTAACTGATCTCCAACTTATACAATAGTTTGGAGACACTGAGCAAATAACCACAGGTTAGGGATATGAATTAGGAATGAACGATGGCACGCAGTGCCTATGGCCCTTCCCCCAGGTCAGGATGCCTTTGTGAGTGTGTGACTGGGGGGAGAGAATTTCACTTGGACCGCCTGCTTAGAGGAACCACCCAGAGAATATAAATGCTGTTACATTGCACTGCTAGCAGCCTCCACGCTAACAGATTCCTGAGAAAAATAAAAGTATGAGAGGGTATGGCTGGCTTGTGGCCCTGAAGATGGAGCAAAGCAGATGTAAGTTGGGCTTGTGCTGATAGAATTTGTTAGGCTGGCGTTTCCACCAGTGTCTTCTGTGGTCCGGAGATGGGTCCTGTATTCGGGACAGCCAACAAGGGGTTTTTCTCAGTGTCTTTCTAGAGGCCTCAAGAGAGGGCCCAAGAACCTCTGTAGTCAATGTCGGGGCCTCGCCACAGCAGGCACTGCAGCCAAGGAAGAACTCCTAAGTGTTCAGAAGTTCTTTCATCGAAACTAAGGTTCTGATGATGACATAGAATTGGACATATTATGTATCAAACTAAGACTTGTTTTGTGACTAGATGACACCAGAGCATATTTTCCTATGAGTGTAACCAGAGGGAAAATAGAAACTGCCCGAAATCTAGTTCAAAGAGTTGATAAGAAGTAGCCCTGAAGGGTGGCTCATTCAATTAAACAACCGACTCTTGGTTTCGACTCTGGTCATGATCTCATGGTTTGTGAATTTGAGCCCTGTGCAGGGCTGGGTGCTGACAGCCTGGAGCCTTTGTGTGCCCTTCCCCCACTCATGCTGTGTCTCTCTCAAAATAAATAAACTTTAAGAAAGAAAGAAAAAAAGAAAGAAAGAAAGAAAGAAAGAAAGAAAGAAAGAAAGAAAGAAAGAAAGAAAGAAAGAAAGAAAGAGCTCAGTGAGGTGGTTTTTTAATAAAATCAGGAGGGGGTGGAGGGTGTTACTGACTACCTTCAATGCAGGAATCCTAATTGTTCATTGGAATATTTAGTGTAAAGTTGATCTTATGTGTCCATCTCTTTCCTTCTTTGTATATTTTTCTAAACATTTGGAGTAAAAGGGTGTTCAAGAATAGTACCTTTGCAGGAGCACTTGGGTGACTCAGTGGATTAAGCATCCAGTGTCAGCTCAGGGGTTCACGGGCTCAGATCATGATCTCACATTTCATGAGTTTAAGTCCTACATGGGGCTCTTGGCTATTAGCAGGGAGCCTGCTTCAGATCCTCTGTCTCTTCTCTCTCTGCCCCTCCTGTGTGCTGTCTTCCTCTCTCTCAAAAATAAAATAAATAAACATTCTAAAAAAATAGTACATTGCAGTATATTGACCACGAAGCCTACAAAATTTACATTAGAACAGGACAAAACAGCAATACATCAGTCTTTTTTTCTGTCTTGGGCAAGATATTTAAAGAAAAGTTAAAAATGGGTGAATCAAGAAATGTTGCTTCACTGTTTTCTCAAATTAGAAGCCATTCTGGTTTAGTTAAACTCTGAGGCACTTTTCAAGGACTGTCCAGAACTAAGCTATAATTCGTTTGAGTCAATGATATTGGGTATAGAAATAGGTGATTGAAGTTGGCCTTAGTTCATCTGATGCTCAGTAGAGATGGTCTTACACTCGCTTCCCACCTAAGTATGGTTGCCATCTGGGAATACATTGATTAGTATTGGAAAGGTTGAGAGATGTCTCTAGCTCTAAAGCCTTTGATTTCACATCGAGGCCAACTCAGTGATAAATCAGCATGGTGATTCACATATTCTTAACTATCAAGGATATATGTTAAGGATTACCTAATAGATGTAGATCTCCTTTTACCTCTAGCATTTACTACCTGTACAGCTTATGGAGAGTTACTCAATATACCAAGTGTCCATTTTCTTATTGCAAATGAGGAAGTGATATCTGTCACAGAGTTGTGTTTCGATTGGGATGATGAAAGCATACACTTTGACGGGGAACTTATACCTTTAATAAAGTGTTAACAAAGATTATAGCTCCCATGCTATGAATCTACAAAAATTTTGAACTGGTTATCTGTTTCCTGATAACCAGAACAGTGCTATTGTTTTGTTGTTGCTATTGTTTGTTTAATTTTTATTTGTTTGTTTTGAGAGAGACATAGTCACATCGAACTATAGGAATTGTTGGAAGAAGAGCTTGCTATGCCAGATAGAGCCAGGGAGAAGACACTGGCTAACGGAAGGCTACCTGTCCCGAAGTGAGTGGCATGCCTTTAGCATTATTAAAAGTTACTTTTTAGAGGGGCGCCTGGGTGGCTTAGTCGGTTAAGCGTCCGACTTTCGCTTAGGTCATGATCTCGCGGTTCGTGGGTTCGAGCCCCACGTCGAGCTCTGTGCTCACTGCCAGCTCAGAGCCTGGAGCCTGTTTCAGTCTGTGACTCCCTCTCTCTCTGACCCTCCCCTGCTCACGCTCTCGCTCTCTCTCTTTCTCTCTCCTAGAAATAAATAAAACATTTTTTTTTTAAAGTTGCTTTTCAGAGAAAACTAATGTGAATATGTAAAGAGAGGTTAGAATCGATTCTGATTTAATTTAATCATTTTAAGTATATACATTTCATTTTATTTTCAAGCTTTACTTGTTAAATAAAAGGATCTTGGAGTACCCAGGTGACTCAGTTGGTTAAGTGCCCGTCTTCGGCTCAGGCCATGATCTCGCAGTTAGTGAGTTCAAGCTCCACGTCCGGCTCTGTGCTGACAGCTCAGAGCCTGGAACATGCTTCAGATTCTGTGTCTCCCTCTCGCTCTGCTCCTCCCCGCTCCGACCCCCACCCCCACCGCTCGAGCTCTGTCTCTCTGTCAAAAATAAATAAACCCTTTAAAAATTTTTTTAAAAAGGTCTAACATGCAATGCTTATTCTAATAACAAAGGGAAAAGTCCTGAATTCTAGAGAAATTTCTGAAAAATCCCACGTGTAGGTAACTTCACTAAGCAGGATCGATGGAATGGCCCATCCACAAACCCCACCCCCACCTCACAGCCACCCACATTAGGATATGCTTTGAAGAGTGGCCTAAAACTAACGTGGTCCAGGTTGCTGACCATCTCTGAAGGAGGGTCATGGACTTGACATTCCATTTACAGACACCAGGGAGCCCTTTACAGAGGCAATCCCAGGGAAGCGGGAACTCTCACTTAGAGCTTTCTTACCACTTGGCTTTGGACTAGCACTCAATTCCCCATTCATATCTGAGTCATTTATTATAAAGAAAATTTGAAAACAAACTCCGCTGGCTATCCTGAAAGTTAAGCAGTAGTGACAGCTGAATCATTATGTTCTACATGTTTGGAAACATTACTGTATCTGTATATTCTTCATTTCTTCAAATTGCCGCAATCTTAAATGGTGTTTTTATCATTGTTTACAGGCAAGTGATTATACTATAGCTATGAAAATATGTTACTGTAACAAAGTATAAAAGAAGTAACAGATGGATATCTGTTATAGAACAATTTTGCCTTTCTTTAAATGTGCTTATAGTAAAAGAAAGAAATGAAGTTTTAAAAATACATGAGTAAAATATCCCTAAGAAGAATGTTTTTAAATATTTATCCATTAAACATCAAATGGCCTGTTTTGTTTTATTTCTGCAGAACATTAAACTTATGGGGATTTTATATCTCCAGATCAAATTCCCTGGATGAATATATTTTTGCTATAAGTAACCTTACTGATCACTTTATTCAATCTGTTTATTTTACAGATTAATAAGCAGAGGCGAAGAGAAGATAACTCACTGCCCACAGTTCACAACTAATAATGGGAGTGGTAAGTAGAAAGTGGGAAATATTTTTTCCCCATTTTTCCATATTAGATGGATTGACTATTCTTTATTTCAATGATACATTAATTCATAAGTTGCAGGTTATTAGCACTACAAATAATGTCATTTTGTCTGTTCATTCTTTATAAAATTTTTCATATGTTTCTCTTCACAGGTCTTTCAATATTACTGTGGCCTCACAGAGGAATGACACCTATGCTCATACAGTGACACATCACGCAATATCAATCTCACTCTCTCACAGGTTTGAGATCGCTGTAACTGTGGTTTGAGGAGATTGGAGAGAGTTTAAAATAGACAACGAGGAGCTTGGAAGAATGTCCTGAAAGACCTTTGGAGGAATATTAAAAATCCATTTCAAAATGGCAAACATGATTTTGTCATAGGATCAGTCTCTGCAGTGATAGGATTTTTGTCTGGCAGTTCAACAGCCTCAGAAAGCAGGAAAGATGTGGTTTCATGGTCAGAGGGCCTAGAAACTGAGATTTCCTAAGGGGGAGTGTGTGGTCGATTGCAAACCCTGTTATAATCATTCACTCTTCCCTGACTCCCTTTGCAATGTTACAGTTCACCTCTCTCATCAAAAGATGGCATCTATTCTTTTCCCTTTGACTCTGGGCTACCCTTGTGACTTGCTTTGCTCAACCTGTGCACCAGAAGTGTGGAGTGCAGATTTCATTCCCAGGCTTCAAGGAGACTGGCATGCTTTCTCTCTTTCTGTCTTAAGACCTCTGCTTATACTATGAGACAGCAGCCACAGGCTAGCCTTATAGAAAATGAAAAGCCATAGAAGCCTGCCCCAAATCAGACAAGTTGTTTCAGCACAATGTGTAAAGAGCACAACCAAGGTCGGGAAAGCTAGCTACACAACTTGGGACTGACTGCAGATGGATGATAGGCCCCATTTGAAACTAGATTAAGTCCCTAACTTGAATAATTGTGAATAAGTAAATGGTTGTTACAATAACACAAATTTTTGATCACTTTGTTATGCAGCAGTCACTAACTGATACAGAGCCCTTGGAGTACTTATCAAGGAAATAATTTTCTTTTCTGGAAAAAAAGGGAAGTGAAGTAAGAATAGAGTTGATAAATTTAATGAAGACACGAAAGTTGTTAGAAGGAGAAGGACGTAGGGCACTGAATTCAGGGGAAAGTTAATACTAGGATTTTTAGGGAACAGGGTACCAGGATTGATGTGAGGAGCTCAGCATAGGTAATAATAGACCATTACTCTTGCAATCTATTGTTATGTCACTCTTCAAGTCTGTGTGGCTCTTAATCTAAAGTCTCAGAATAGCAAGTAAGTTTTCCACTGTCTCGTCCAGGCCAGGAGTCTACTTTGGTCTAACAACACCCAGCTTTGGATACAGGTGAGAGTTGCACCTTCTCTTAGATCTTTCTGTGATCACAAATGTCCTATTATAGGGTATGGATATAAAGGCAGGTGCCTGTGTATATCATGCTATTGATCTAGATGAAGTGAACATGGGCAGTTTAGGAATGTCCAAGAAATGTCTATGTGAATGTCTTAGAGAACAAGGAGGGAGGGATGGCTAGCGTGACTGGTTGGCCTGAAGTTTGAAGAAGCAAGGGTGTTAGGCCAAGGATGAGAAAATTATGCTTTGCAAAGAGCAGTGAAGAATTAAGCCCATCCTGCCGGAAGGTCATCTGAAGACTTGCCGTGAACACCACTTCAGCCAAGGGAGAGAGACAGGAGGAGCTGTCCTAGCAGATTAAAGCAAAATGGGATTTATAATTGAGCACATATTGAAGTGGTTTAGTGATCAAAGGAAGGAAAAAAATACAAAGTAGTGGCAACATTACCTAGGGAATTTACCCTAAACAATTTCGATTTATGTCAGGGTATGAAGCGGTGAACTCAACTTACATAGAAGGCATTTTCCACACCGTAAAGTAAGATGGTTAATTGCCACTACACACAGTCTATGTTCAACTGGCAATAATGCAGCAGTAGGACTTGGGAACTTTGTGAATCAGAATGTGAAGGTCAGGTCCAAGCTCACCCAAGCAGCCTGACACTTATTTCCTTCTCATGTGTTGCTATGGAGGGAATATCTGTAAAGAGACTGGGAAACCTAGCTGCTATCACTCCTTCTCTTCTGGAGGTAGCATCCGCTACTGACCGTTAGCAATTTCTGTCATTGCAAAATTTTCTAGTGAGATGGTATTTTCTATCCAGTGTGTTGTTATTGTAAACTATGTAGCAATAAATGTTATTTTCTAAAAAGTTCCATATGTTTCTGGACAAAGCTTAGTTTGAGACTCTATCTTAAGCACCAGAGAAGGATTTCCAATTAAATTTATGTGTGAAGGCAGAGATATGAGGAGTTACCCCATAACAGTTATTTATGGCCACTAATGAGAAAGAATTGGGATATGAACTTCTACCAGAAAGATAACCATTTATTTTAATTAGGGAAGGGTCAAAGTCAATAGTTCAGGGAGAATGAATACCCACGAATAAATAGGAAAATTGGTCTTTGGGGCAAAGAGACTATCATACAGAATAATGCTGAACTAAAAAAGAAGATGCTGGAGGAACTTGCGTTTTTTAGGTATTTTATAAAGTTATCTATTCAGCTCCTTGACTGGGAATAAGAAGTGTTCTTTATACAAGTTTTTATTCAAATATTCTGGTTTTGTATTTTCACTGCCTCCCTGCCATCTTTTTCAGTCCTCCTGGCCAAGTAGAAATAAAAGAAGATAACAAGAGAGGATTTAGTTGCTGGAAAAAATTCACCTACTGTCTTTGGAAAAGGAAAACGGTAAGGATTATACTTCTGAGAGCAAGAGGTATTCATAGTCGCCTTAGAAAAGGCAAGATTGTTCTGATAAGGAAGCTTCAGGCATATATTTGGCAATATTTGGGACCCGGGCAGAGGGGAGCAGGGAATTAAATGCCAGAGAAAGGCAAAATCCTCAAAGGTGTGGAGAAGCCACGCTGAGCCTGCCAGAGGTGCCAGAAATTGGTGGATGGAAACACAAGGACAAAGAAAACAGGGAGAAAGAGTAGAGTGTGAGAAACCTTCTCTCCGTTTCAGTGTCCAGGCTCAGTGGTTCCTGACACGGCTGCCCCAGGAGTTCAACAAGCCAAACTAAAGGACGACAGTAAAGCCAACGGATCAAAAAGTTCTGGTTCTGCAAATTTGCCGATGCGACACCCATCACCTCCCATTTCTCATTTCCTCCTTATGTAATGTTTTGTTCATTATTGAAAAGAAGTAGAGAAAGATGACTTTGTATGTTAGGAGACTACCCAATTAGAAGCACGTATGGAAAGTTAAAACAAATAACAAATAGTACTGGCGATATCTAAACCACATAGACATTGAATTGAGCCAAACCAGGGATTGTTGTGAGACACACACACATGCACACATATGCACACGCCCTTCAATCCCCCTCATGCGCTATGGAGAGGTTGCACTACCTGGAATTATCTCTGTCTTGCACATGAGGGAGCCGAGAATGAGAGAGTTTATGTTTCCCCAAGTCTCACTGCTGGTAACTGGGCAGCTAGGATTTGACTGGCAGGCTTCTAATGTGCTCTACGCTACTGCATAGAGTTCAACACGTTTCTATTGACAATCTACTGCATTCTTGCAGAGGCCAAAAAAGAAAAGACAGGGATCCAAACAAAAACATGGACCCTGACGACAAGAGAGAGTAAGTTAGTGGGAGAGAAAACTGCATAAATCATATCAGAAATGTGATAGGTGCCCACAGCGAGGTATTTGAGAATGAATGGCATTGCAGTTTCACCAGAGAGGTCGGAGGCAGAATGCTTGAGCGCTGGGATCTGTGCTTCTGCCCCCTACCAGGTGTTTGATGTTCTGAGTCTCAGTGTCCTTATTTGGCAAATAAGAGTGGTTAATAGCAGCCCCACACGGCACTGCTGGGTATGAACCTGCTTGGAAGGGTGCCTGGCATGGACTAAGTACCCGGTAAATGGTAGCTTTTCTTATTCCATGTGAAACCAAAGACTTAATTAAAAACGCACGTTGCATAATTAGGTTCTCCACAGGCTGAGGCATTAGGAAAGGCTGGAAACAGATGAGCAAGTCAAAAGATGTGATGAAATCATAGGGAAGTGGAGTTTTGTGGAAACAAGAGGGGAGAAATACGTTAAGGCCAAACCCTTACAGAACCTGGAGACACACGCTTATGAGGGTTCTTGGAGTTCTCTGGTATTTTTAAGTTTGGAAAGTAAAACTGAGTGAATTCAAATCTGATTTTTCAAATGAATGCTAGGAGAGTCCCACAGTAAATGAAAGTTCTGGCAAGTGAGACAAGAGCAGGCGCTGTTGCTGAAGGCTCTGTGTGAGTTGAGATCTTAGAGCTGAAGGAAGAGGCTTCAGAGAGACCCTACTTCTGAGAACCAAGAGCTGCAGCATCTGTAGGATATGGTGCCCAGAGTGTAGGCTAGGAGGAAGACAGATAAACACTCCAGACCAACGGCCCCGAGGACGGTGGGAGGTCCATTTCTCGGGAGCTGGTTAAGAAGACAACAGGAGCCATCACATAGGCAACAAGGTGAAATACAGAGTGGGCATTTGGGGAATTTTGATAGACTATGTGGAGATATGCGGAGGCATATTTCACCTTGGAGAGGTCCTATATTCTTTGAAATAAAGTTTCCCTGAAATAATGGCTAGTCCCCTGCTCACAAACGCCCTTGGGCTTCTGATTATTCTCGGGATAAAGCCCCAAACCTCTAACGAAGTGAACAGGTGAGGCACACTCTCCTCACCCAGCCTCCTTCAATAGTCCTTTGGACCATTCATATCCAGGTCATAAACTGTTTTATTTAAAAATGCCAATCCCAAGTTTCTCTCCATTTAGGACTTTTCTCGTGTTACTCCCATCCCCTTCTCTTAATAAGATTTCCATTTAGATTTTGCTTAAATGATATGTTTTCAAAGAAAGCAATCAACCTTTGAACTTCCAGATTAGGTGAGTCATCCCTATTAAATGTTAACACCTTATCGTAGGTGTAACTAGTTAATTACTACTCTGTCTTTTCCTGTTTCCACCTAGTAGGTATGAGGGCAAATGTATGTATATTATGGCAGGAAGTATTAGTAAAAGCTAGAAAATAAATATATTTTCTTCATTACTAATGAGTGAACAAATTAGTGATTTAGTATTTCACATCCATGCCGGCCTATATTACTTGTGGTTTTATTTTGTTTTCTAACCGTTCTCAAGGAGAGAGTAAAAATGAATAGGAAGTTGATTCCGATAAAAAATAAACTTATATAGCTAGAAGTTAAACCATTTTGCTACCTCGCCAGCTAGTTTCCTTGGTAACTACATATCTCTGACTTTCAAATGGACCTCTATTTGAATTTTCTCCAAGATGTTAGGCTGTATTCCTCATCAGGATAGGTGTTCATTACCATCACAGCGTGTTTGGAGCTGAGTAGGGAGGACAGTGGCGTTTTTTCTGGGGTAACAGCTGTGCAGATGAACAGATGTAGTTGATTAGCTGTGCGTTGTTGCTGATTCTAAGTAATTGTTATGAGTATCGAAATGTGGCTCAAATGATACGCTTGGCAATATCAATTTCTGTAGCATCTTATTCCTATTCATCACATTTGTCATTCTTGTGTTTATCTAGTTCATGGGGATTTTCCTTTTATGACTATTTAGATTTCATTAGTCATCGCTTCTGTTAAGATACCGAGCCATGGGAATGTTTGTTAGTAAATGATCATGAAGGAGAAATATGAAAGGGAATGGGTCCCTCAAACTGAAGAGTCAACAAAGATGAGGTTCAATGCATTCTTCATAGATGGAGTCTGGTACTGAAATGATACAGAGTTGTGGAAGAAGAATGCTAAATTAATGAGTACTCCATCCTCATCACTCACTGGGATTGGGGCCCATTGCATTTGTTGGGCTGCTGCCAACGAGAGCAGGTACTAGGTTAAATCCCTGTGGGAGCCAGAGAGGCTGGGTTGTTAAATTTGTTGTGGTCTGCATTGAACACACTAACAGCCTCATGTGTTTATTCTTGTCCCATCAAAATAATACATCCTGAGGTGTGTGACTAGGTATCAACAGTATGGTCTTTGTAAGGAAAGAGCATTGCGATTTTAACTTCAGTGTAAGGGATAGTGATAATTGACCGCCTTTAGAATATAGTGGTGTGGAATATGGATGTATCTGATATAGGAATTAACTTTCGGACCCAGTGAAAAACTCAAGAGAAGAAACTATGGGAATACATAAACTAGACTTTTTGTAGCTCCTCTGCTCCTCCTCTTTTTGTTATTTAGTTATTTCTTATAATCCACTAAATATACAGATGTCTTAGGTCAGAGTGAAAGTAAAATGACAATTAATGAACTTTGGATTTTAAGAATTGACAATTATTAAATTGAGTGAATGTAGCACACTTGACACATAAATGTTTGTTTTATAGGTTCATAACTGCACATCTGTCTTTGTGTGTCTGTCCCTCATTCTTTTGCTTCCTATGATGTGTGTTTTCCATGGATGTTTTATAAAATTTTGAAAAAATATGGCACTCAGTATTCATGATAATTATCAATATTATCAATGATCAAGATTAATTAAAATATGAATCATAATCACCTTATGTGAAGACTATAGTAGAATTGTTTAAAAGTTCTAGGGCAGAATAAAATTAATTTATCTTGTACTTTGTATATGTGTAAAATATTTTGGAAACATACAGAATTGAGCAAAGTGCAAATTCATTGTTTGTAATATCACTATAAGGAGAAAATAAGCCAGCTTGGGTGACTAAAATGAAAAGGATTTGGGGCGCCTGGGTGGCTCAGTTGGCTGAGCATCCAACACTTGATTTCGGCTCAGGTCATGATCCCTGGGTCATGGGATCGAGCCCCGTATCAGGCTTTGCGCTGACAGCACTGATCCTGCTTGGGATTCTCGCTCTCCCTCTCTCTGTTCTCCTCCCCTGGCCCTGCAAGCGCACATGCATTTTCTCTTTCACAAAATAAACATTTTTTTTTTAATGAGAAAGAGTTAATTGCAAAGGCCATAAAGACCAATCTGAATACTAAGTCTGAGAAGATTTTTTCTATTTTATTTTACTCTGGGATAATTACATTATGCCACATCATTCTTGTATACAGAAATAATATTTGCTGTTTAAAAGCTTTGAGTATGGGGTGTCTGGCTGGCTCAGTCATGAGTTGATCCTGATCTCAGATCATGAGTTCAAGCCCAACGTTGGGTGTGGAGCCTACTTAAAAATAATAAATAAAATGCTGTCCCTTTCCCCTGAGGGTATTGAGGTGGGCAGGTGGGGCCAGGGGGAAAAACAATAATAATAATAAATAAAATAAAACCTTTCAATATGAGTCAATGTCAAAAAATTCAGACTCTTATCCTGTGGTACCATAGACATTATTATACTAATGTTAATATATGTGACTAGAGTATGCATAGACTATATGTGTGTGTGTGTGTGTGTGTGTGTGTGTATATCTTTTTATCCACATTTTCCTATTGCCTTATGTACCAGTGATTTAGAACAACATACAAGAATATGATGAGGACATAATTCAAGTTGGAGAAATGACTCTTTCGAAGAATGAGCTGATAAGACCAAAAAAAAAAAAAAAGGAAAAAAATGTGCATTTTAGTGGCAGAAAATTCAGATTCTACCACAGTGAATTAATTACCCTCCATAAATTATAAGACCAATATTGAGTATCTGTGAATTCATAGATGATGGTTAATGAGAATCTGTCATCAGTTAGTTGTTCTTACTATACTCAGTTTCAACCAAATGTTATGATTACAATATCCATTATAAAATATTTATACGTATATAATAAATTATCATTGTAAACCATTTTGAAGAGGTGTTTGTTTATAAAACACCGGTTGGGGAGTCAAGAAGTATTATTTTTTGCCTTGCTTCATTTACTTATACCTATCTAGGCAAAGACATTTTGGGTCTGGCTAAAAGGAGAAAACGAAGTTGTGCCCTAAGCATGGAGAGTAGCGGAAAGTGAATCAGTCTATATTCCTGCTGACACACAATCCTGACTTTCAGCAACAACTCTCTCTCACTCACAATTCTGAAATTTACGAAGAAGACAGTGTGGGGCACGAGGCTGGCTCCATTAGTAGAGCATGGGACCCTTAATCCCAGGGTTGTGTGAGGTCAAACCTCACACTGGGCATGCAGCCTAGTTAAAAGAAAAAGTAAAAAAAAGATGATGTGGAGGTTTGTAAACAGCTTATTTGGTAGATAAACTTTATTTACAATGAAACAAGAAGCTATCTAAAAGATTTGTCTTACTTAGCATGAAGATTCATGAACCTGTCTGCAAAAATATTGATGTCTGATTAGTGTCTTGTTCCACCATCCCCACAAGAAATGTTTATTATGTTACCAAAAGTTGAAACATTATGATTTTTTAAATAGGCCAGGTCCCAAATGTTTCAAATAAAGCCTTGTAGACATATATTTCTACTCCTTTAACGACTGTTCAAGTGCACACAGATTTCCCTCAGATCCTAAATTGCCCTTCAAGTCCCCATGAGAGCCGTACTCTACCTGTTTAACTATGTTGAGGAAGTGAGGACACATGCAACATTTGTGGCTGCACTGGTCAGGACTGACTTTGTCCTGTGCTCAGTGTGATGGAAAGGAAAGAACACAGACAGAATGAGCCGAGAAACGAGGGCGGTGCTCAAGGCTCTAGACGTTTGTTACCTGTGGCCTGCAGTCATTTTTGTTTTCTTCATGTTCAAGCCTTCATTTGAAAAATGTACTTAATAATATGGTTTAATTAATAGAGACAGTGTATCTAGGTAAGAAGGCGTGGAGGCATAGTCAATACTTTAGAGATGGCAATTATCAAGTGATAGGATTTTTCATCTTAATTATTTAGTGAAAAGAAAACAATGTTACTTAACACAAAATTAAAATGTGTTTTCTGTTAAACAATGGAGTGACTATGGCATCAAAAGTTTCCTGGGTCTCAAAAGTTGATAAGAGAAGCTCCTAGACATCTAAGTGATCACTCCAAATGTACCCGATAGTTTTAAAATCTTTCTCTTCTAGTTGCCTAATAATATGGACTTAGTCCTCAGAACTCTGGAATTTGGATATCAATTTAACATGGTAGGAACAATTAGATGTATGCACATAGGGCAAGATTAAAAACAATTTTTAAGCTAAAATATGAACACTATAATCCATAAAGTAAATGCTAAAGTCATAATTCTCCCTTCATTTTGAGTAAATTAATAACATATTTGAACAGTAATGCAATAAATGATGACAGAGAATACTTTAGTATAAGTTTCTAAAGCATATTTTTCAACTCGACACCAGTAAAAAATAACCCTGCAAAAATATGACTGTCCTAAATTCAGTAACTTCATATCCACTCTGAAAATTAATGTATTCCTTTATAATATAAATAGGGAATTTTCTATTGTTAATAAGCACAACATATTAGAAAAGATTAGTATTAAATTATTATAATTATTTTTATGTAAATCAAACTCTAGATCTTTCCCCCAAAGATTTCTTTGTAATGTCATTTTAACAAGTGAATTTAGTTATTGAAACCAAAATTGGCAAAAAAAAAAAAGTGATTATGGAAAATGAAATTGTTTAAGTTTCAAATGTACAACAGATAATTAGTAGTTTAGTATAATTCCATTATATAACTACTATGCCTTGTAATTCTAGAATCAGTAAGGGATTAAAGTCTCTCCATAATGGAATCACTTGAAGAAAAATGAAGCCTCCAGAAGTTAGTCTTAATGTTCTCCCATTTGGGGTAGTACTACTAGCCATGAAATTGTTATATCAGCAAGAAAATGACTCACTTCAATAGTTGTCAACATTGCCAGCAGAGCAGAGGCCTTAATGAAGGTCAAGGTTAATTGTTCAGCGGTGATGACCACAGTGGAGAGTACTATTGCAGTCCCTACCGTAATTGTAGAGGAAAAAATGATCATTACATTCAGACTGAAAAAGCCATATCTATAAATTATTTTCCATTAAGACAGCAAGATATTTATACATATCTATGGATTTAGATGTATTCATTAGCTTTCTATACATTATTACCAAATACAGACACATAGTGTTCCGTTACATACTATCTGATATGCTGGTCGGTTGTTTAGATTTTCTATTTAGGTTTTTGGTTGTTTCATTTTTTCAAAATAACTTCTCAATGGGTAACTCAATGTTTCCAAAAGATGTTTCAAATACAAGGAAGGAGACTGTGTGATGATAAGCCCTTGAATGAAGTGCTGCTGCTTCTCTCTGCACCTGCATGGCAAGGACAATGGCCTTGGGACAGCGAGAATAATGGGTGAGCGCCCACCGGGTCACCACACCAGAAAGGTCCGCCTGTAGAACCACAGGGCCAGAGGTTGGGACTGGCTGTACTTCCCTTCCATCTGCTCTCTCAGTTTTACAGCCTGTGTGTGACTCTTCTCCACCATCGTGGAGACTGAACTCCAGAATAGAAGTTCCATAATCCACAAGGATGCCTTCACAAAAATTCATATTTTAAATTTGAGAACTGATGATTATGCCTCATGGTTAAAAGGTAATAAATTAGATACATAGGAATTGGTTTTAGTTATGAATTTATGAATAGAAAGATTGACAGTTTTCAGTTCTTCAGTAAGTAGCCATTTGAATTTCTCCTTTTTTGGCTGCACTATTGATCTAGGCCCATTTTTCTCTCTGGTTGACTCTTTATTTTTAAGGATTCATATTTATTCAATTTTCTGAATATAAATGCATTGTCTATTTATTTTTTATGCATATATTCTGCTTAACTTTTATCTGTTTGTGGGCTCTTTGTCTAGCATGGGCATTAAGTATTAATGTAGTCAAACATATCAAATTTTTATTTTATTTCATTTGCTTTTTGCATCATGTTGAAGAAGATATTCCCTAAGCTGCCCTTGCAAAATATTCTCTTATATTTTCTTCTAACAATTTAAGGTAATGTTCTTTTCTCATTTTGTAAATATCACTTTAATGTTTAACCATCTACATAGCCTTTTAGATCTAAATTAGGTCACATCAGGGGCACATGGGTGGCTTAGTTGGTTGAGGGGCTGGTTCTTGATTTGAGTTAAGGTCATGTTCTCTGGGTTATGGGATCAAGCCCTACATCAGGCTCTGTGCTCAGCGTGGAGCCTGTTTAAGATTCTCTGTCTCTCTCTCTCTCTCTCTCTCTCTGCCTGTCTCCCCAACCCACATGCTCTCTCTATATATAAAAATTAAAATCATAAATAAATAAATAAATAAAGTCTCATCAACCAGGTTAACACATATGAGATTAGACACAAACTGAGGCAGAGGCCACCTTCTCTCCCCTGTTGCTAAAGAGTAAGGTTGGTGGGGCATGGGTATCTGTGGCTGTTTTCAAGGGACATCAGAAGCTCCCCTACTTGTGGTCTGAGAGAAAAGTGGGACCCAACCAATCATCTAAGGGCCCTTATATTTCTAAGGGTCCTTGTTATCTAGCTCTATTCAGATCCCTCTGTCTGCAGAGTGCATTTCTGAAGATGCCCTCTTTTTGCTCAGCCAGTTCGGAAGCCTGTGAGTTGCTTATTTAGGCCAAGCATTCTTTTCTTGTGCCATGCAGTTCTCTCAAAATATTACTGAAATTCTATTTCTGAGTAATGCAATGATAACAAAAATAACAACACTCCAATTTCACTCCCTATTTTGACCCTTAACTTACCAAACCCCTTTTTTATTAACTGCCTTCTGGGCATAACCCGTCCTTCCTTCCCTTGATTTGTTTAATGGCTAAGGTTGGGACCCTCTGAAAGGGCAGGTTGGGAGGGAAGCGCTATCTTTGTGTTTGGACTGGTTCTTCTTGGGAGAGCTTCGGGGAAGCCTGCAAGTAGGTCCTATTTTCTGTTGTCTGGGGTACTGACTCTTCTAACTGGTTGAGGTCTCATCTCATTGGATCCTTGGTTGAGAACTGGGACCACCAGAGGGGTGAGCTGCCCTCCTCAGAGGTCCCTTCAATCACCAGTTTGCAAACTGGCCACTCCTTGCCCAGGTAGGTCTCATCTGTAGTATGTTGTTCACCTGTAATATGTTGCTCTAGAGAATAGGATCTGTCTTCCAAGTTGTTAAAGTGACTGTTTTCAGAAACATTCACTAGCATGACAAATGACAGCATTTTTTTCAAGCTGAAGTATCTGTTTCCTTGTCACCCACTCCCCAGTCCCTAAGAAAGTAGATTATGGTTCCATCATGCCCCCTTTCCTCTGTGGCCAGGCCCTTGGTAAGCATGAGTGGGTGAAGGAATGAGACTTGGGATGGCTAGAATAACAGATGTCAGTGGAGATAGACAACTAGCTGTCTCCCACTGCCCATGATCCCACCCATCCTTTTGGAAACAGAACCGCCCACCCCAACATGGTCACCCTACCCACTCATAGCTGAACCCATGGAAGCCCAGCCAGATACTAAATCTTATAACATTCTTGGCAGCTATTGGGGAACATGTGAATATGTTAGGGAAAATGGAATCTGAGTTAAAACATTCTGGCCCCTTTCTTTGAAGTGGACCACACATGCTCTACCAAAATATGCTAAATATTAGTTTGAGGGGAAAGCCAGTTAAGAATCAAAAGATATAGGGAGAGTTCTTTTCCCTCCCCTTATCTGCCTAAAAACAGGGCATCCATTTCCCTTTGTGAGGGGACGGTGCATTTTCCCATTCTCCTATCCCAGGATGAGAACACCAGCTCTTGTCACTGAAGATGATGAGTCTGTATAAACAAGCTCTACTAAAACAACATAAGTCTTCTGTTAGTTTCCATATGTATTTCCTAGGCACTTCCTCACCCTTTATCTTTCTTTGAAGCCCAAATCTCTTTCTTTCGTTAAAAGAGTATAGATGCTCTCACGTCTAAAACCTTTGAATTTCACGTCTCTTTTGTGAACTCCTTTACATATAAAAATATAAATAAATCAGTATGGCTTTCCTCCATCTTCTTTCTTTTTTATTTTTTGTAAAGTCAATTCACGCAGCCCAACTTAGACAACATAAGAGAGTAAAGGAAAACGTTTTCTCCCCTGATGTCTTAAATAGAATCTTACTCTAAAGTTTTATGAGGTGTGTGTGTGTGTGTGTGTGTGTGTGTGTGTGTGTGTGTGTTGCTTTCATTTTCTCCCACTAGCCGGGAAATGAATGCCATTGTTGTTACCACCCTGGACCCAGAGCTATGAGCCAGAGACCAGCAATGGGCAAACACACCTGCCATTTTGGACCCTGAGTGACATTACGCATAAAGGTCTTTAGTCAACACAGAATAATTGGAAAGAAATATAGTTTTAACTTATAGAGGCCTCTACCTAGTGGTCTCTTTTATACCCTCTTGCTTTCTACTCTGACTAGAGTGGTTTATCAGGCAGGTGCATTTAATAGTAAGTCTTAATACTACATCTCGAGGTCAATATTTTCTCCTGAAGAAATAGCACCACCCTTTCCACCCCTCCCCTCGCCTTGCTTCTTTTATGAGGGATTTTGATTCCAAGAGATGAGCTCAGTTTTCCATGTTCCCATGTTGTGTGAGCCATTGTTATTCCTGTTCTATGGATCTAGACTCAAAGGTCTGCTGCTGATTCCTGTCCCAGGCCCCCACAGGCTGTTGCTTTAGCTCTCCTGACCACTTGCATTTCCCCTCTGTCCAGGGTACATAGTAGCATTTTCTTACCTATGAACCCAGCAATGCATTTTTTTTTTAATGTTTAATCTGTCAATGTTATGTGTTTGGAGAAGACGGCACATAAACTATAAACCAATTGCTTTATTTTACATTAAAATTCTTCAGATATCATCCCTGAAGTAATCTGAAAAGCTGCGATGGTAACAAAGTTTTAAGTGTACTTATTTTCTTTACTTCTTGGTGGATACAGTGGTTGAAACATCTTTCTTATTTTAGATATCTAAATTTTGTTTATTTCTTTATCTTTTAAATTCCAGGTAGTTAATGAATGGTATGATATTAGTTTCAAGTACACAATATATTGATTCAACACTTCCATATGTTACCGAGTGCTCATTACAGTATGCACACTCCCTAATCCTCATCACCTATTTCATGCACCTCCTCACCTACCTCCCCTCTGGTAACCATCTGTTTGTATTTTTTTAAATGCTTATTTATTTATTTTGACAGAGTGAGAGAGTGCACACAAGCAGGGGTGGGACAGAGAGAGAAGGAGAGAGAGAATACCAAGCAGGTTCTGCGCTGTCAGCATATCCTGATGGAGGGCTCAAACTCACGAACCATGAGATCACAACCTAAGCTGAAACCAAGAGTCAGATGCTTACTCAAAGGAGACACCCAGGCACCCCTTGTATTTTTTAAAACAGTAAATAAATGGTCAAGGAACTAGGGGAATAGGCTAGTACCCTGTATGTGGGGCAACTTTGGAAGACCAGGGGTGCTGAAGCTGTTTTTAAAAGTATCATCTCCAGCTAATGGGATTATATTTTCCCTTGCATTTTCCTTACCACTACACTGAACTTGCATTACGTTCCTAAGAAAGCTGTTTTAAATTTTTCTGATATCTAAGATACCTCTGGACAGCTCCTTTATAAGTATTTTTAAATTTTTCTCTAAGATTATCAGAAAAAAGAGTCAGGCGGAGGATGATAAAGATGAAATAGTTGTCAGCTGAAGTGTCAGAATTTCCCTGCATAATATTGTAATGATTTTCCCCCTCTTGGAAGAAGAAATACAAATGTCATAACAAGTTTAGATTAGATATTGATTATTTTTGAATCACCAAAACAAAGTAGAGGAAAGCCTTGATTTTCTTAATATTAGCATAAACAATCTGTCTTCCCAAGTCAGGTGACCTGGAGATGCAATAATGGGTAGCTGTCCTTTCTCCATTGCTCTGACTGGATCTTAGGAAAAAGGAAGCCAGTGAAAGATGACTTACTGCTTTGGAAGCAGTGTTTCAAGCAAGGATAGATGTGACAAAGGAGCAGAAATTGGCATATGTTTTTTAAAAAATTTTTTAATGTTTTTTCTTTATTTCTGAGAGAGAGAGACAGCATGAGCAGGGGAGGGTCAGAGAGAGAGGGAAACACAGAATCCGAAGCAGGCTCCAGGCTCTGAGCTGCCAGCACAGAGCCCGACGTGGGGCTCGAACCCATGAACCGTGAGATCATGACCTGAGGCGAAGTCAGACGCTTAACCAACTGAGCCACCCAGGTGCCCCTGAAATTGGTTTATTTGGAGACAAGTAATAGAGGGTAGACACCGGGCCATGAGTGGTGGTTGTAACCAATCACAAGTGACATTATATTTGCCCTGTTTTTATGGTGTCATGAGACCCAATCCTATTTGTCTGTGTTCTATTTGTTGCTGTTCTTTTTTTGTTGCTGTTATTGTTGTTTGCTCATTTGTTTTCCTGAGAGAAGAAAGAAGACTTTTAGTATTGACCCAAAGCCCATAAAGAATCATCACATCCTCAAGCTCTGTCAGTCATATTCAGGACCAGGGAGCTCTCCAGGTAAAATGATGGTAAGTAGCAGGAGGTCGGATCAAATCCTCCTGGTTTAAAGTAATCAGTTAAATTACTGTTTACTTTTCTTCTAGATTGCACTATAAAAAGTATTCAGTTTGGTCCAGAGGCTTGTTGGTGGGAAGAATGAAAAGGAATGAAAAATCTGCTGGAAATTATTCAAGCCAGAGCAGAGGCTACTCTGTAAGCATACTTTATATAACATATTTACATAGTTTCCATTTATCAGACGGATAATGGGAAGGACTCCTCCCCTTGATCAGATCACAAAGGCCTTGAGGGTGTAGTTGTTGCAAAGCCTAGGAGTTCTTTAACATTATCAGTTGGTATTTGTGTTTTCTGAAGATCCAGCCCCTTTGAGCCTCGAGCAATTTTTTTTCTTTTTCTTTTTTCTTTCTTTCATTCCCAGCCAGCTTGCTTTGAAGAAGACAGTTCACTCTACAATTACAGTCTCCAAAGTTGTCTAACATGGTTGAAATTATGGTAGTAATTTCTGCTGCACATTCACCTTTGTGTAATTTGCTGTTGTAATACAAAATACATTTTCATAACATGTTTTGGGAAAATATTTTTGAACACACAAGTAAATTGTTACTTTACGCACAGTAGAGAATTCCATCCATATTTACAGAAAGAAAGTCAAGCAATATGTAAAAAGCCCGTTTTCTAATTTTTTGTTGTAAATAGAATCTGTGCCAGCAAACAAGTTAAAGGAAGAAAATACCTCTTTATTTCCAGGACAAGCTATTGGTGTTATTTTCTTAAACATTCTTTGGCTGAACTTAAAAATGTTTAAGACGTATAAAACGTTTTTGGAATGTAAGAAATAATGATGATCACAGAAGACCCGATTTTGTATTAAATGCAGTGTAATATTGTGTCTTAGACTTAATGCACCTCCATTATTGCCTAAATTAAACTTAGGGCATAATTAAGTGCTGGAAATTCCCTATGTCTTATCTTAAAAGTTAGTTTTAAGGTTACAACTTAATTATAGGTAAAAGATACTCCAGTCGACCTCAATATAAATTTGAAACTTGGTGATTTCTCTGTTTTCTATTCTCTTCTTAAGGGATTTTATTTGATGACTTCCACTTCTGGGAGCTGACATTCTCACATTATTACCCAGGCATCTGTTCTAGTTTTTTGCTCACCTGCAGATACTAGACACTTCACTGGTGTGATTTTCAACCTTACTGGGTAGTTCATGGAAGAGAATTATTTTTTACTTCTCAGTAATTACTATTTCTACTATTTTTTAAAATTATATTATTGTGTGCCTTGTTCTCTTCTATGACAAGACTACCTGTTACTAGAGGACACGTCATGTTTTTTCCATCCAAATACAGGTTTCATAGTGTCTTAAGGATGCTAAAAAGAGTTTGAATTCATTTAGAAAAAGAATCTGATTTGCTTGTTCTTTGCTGTTCTTCTCTTTGTGGTGTTTACTTCGTTACTTCTTTATAGGTAGACAATCACAAGGCTTCTCTTAAAAACCTCAGTGCTTGGGGCACCTGGCTGGCTCAGTCGGTTGAGAGTCCAACTTCGGCTCAGGTCATGATCTCACGGTTCGCGGGTTCGAGCCCCGCGTCGGGCTCTGTGCTGACAGCTCAGAGCTTGGAGCTGCTTCGGATTCTGTGTCTCCCTCTCTCTCTGACCCTCCCCTGCCCACACTGTTTCTCTCTCTCTCTCTCAGAAATAAATAAAACATTAAAAATAAAAAACTTCAATGCTTTATAGGGGTGCCTAGGTGCCTCAGAGAGTTAAGCATCCAGCTCTTGATTTCAGCTTAGGTCATGATCTGTGTCCTGAGATGGAGACCCCCGTTGAGGTCCTTGCTGAGTGTGGAGCTTGCTTGAGATTCTCCCTTCTCTGTCCCTACCCTGCTCACTCTCTGTCTCTCAAAAACAAAACAAAACAACAAACAAACAAACTCAATATTTTTCAATATAGTATACTTTTGTAGAATAAAAAAACACAATATTCCATTAAATCACCAATGCATTAACATTATTGAAAATGAGAGCTATCCACTTATCTTTGTTGCCTTTAATTGTACCATTAACTATGAAAAATACAAAAACTATGAAAAATACCCCCCATGACACATCAGGAATCTGAAAACTGAAAAGTTATGTATGTGGAATGTGTGGCATGTTGACAGTCCAAGTACAAGAACCTTGAACCAAGGATAAACCTAGTGGGTTTGAGGAGCAAAACCCTATCTTCAGGAAGAGTGCAGGGGTGATAGAGAGGCCCATGAAGATCTTGGGAAGGGCTTTGGGTTTTGTTCAGTGAGTAAAAGGAATCCTTGGAGAGTCTTGAACAAAGGAGTTATGCTGATGGAGTTCTGGGGTGATGGGGGTCCAGAGCCGATGGTCAAGACAGATTTCTTGAGATGTCTTTGGTGCAAAAAAGGTGATTTTATTAAAGCACAGGGACAGGACCCAAGGGCAGGGAGAGCTTCACTGGGATTATGAAGAGCAGACTGGTTATATACTAGGGAGTTGGTGAAAGTAAAGTCAACAGGAGGTTTCTTAAAGGGATTTCCACATGCTAAGGACTCACAGGTTACCGGAGGCCTAGCCATTGTCAAGCTAAGGCTGTTTTTCCCTCAAGCAAACATTAATATTAAGACAGAGGGGACTTCCTGGACATTAGGATATTGATAAGATTGTCTTTTCCTTGTAATTTACTAAGATATTTGTAAACTGATGGAGACCCTATCAGTTTAACCATTTGTTTTCTGTCCTTTGTCCTCAGGCAGCCAGTATGATAGGAAAAGATAGAATTCAGTAGGCAGAGAGGGAAAGATTAGGGCCTGAGGTCCCTGGGTGGGGAACATCACAGAGTTTGGAACAGCCCAGGAGTGTCTGAGCACAGCAAACCCCCTCAGGCATATGGTTCCTCTTAAGAATGTAACAGAGGTGCCCCGGTGGCTCAGTCGGTTAAGTCAGACTTCGGCTCAGGTTGTGATCTCCTGGTTCCTGGGTTCGAGCCTGCATGTGCTGACAGCCAGCTCAGAGCCTGGAGGCTGTTTCAGATTCTGTATCTCCCTCTCTCTCTGACCCTCCCCTGCTCACACTGTCTCTCTCTCTCTCAGAAATAAATAAAACATTTAAATTTTTTTTAAAAAAAGAGAGAATATAATAGGCCCTACCTACTCCCCCTCAGGTTTCCCTCAGGAGTTTGACAAAAGACCTAAGTATGGCCATAGTCCATCCCTCATACAATGAAAATGAGCCAGTCAGGAAGGGACAGCCCAGCACGTGAGCTACCCAGACAATAAGGGCAGAGCCTGAGAAGGAACAAGGGGCGAGGGAAAAGGAGGGCTGATCAGAACCTTATAAAACAAGGGCCCTCACCTACTGTCCTTGGGCATTCACTTTTGAGCCTCCCCTTTCTGTAAAGACAGCTTTCCTACTTTTCTTCCTTTCTCACCTTATATTCTGATACACTTTTGCCTGCTGCTCTTTTTGTGTCAAACTCTTCATTCTTCGAAGAGGCAAGACAAGGAATCTTGAGTATTGTGGTAAAAAAAATTCTGCAACAATTTAACACTCAGCTGAGCAGTACCTAAAATTCGTAGGTTGAATTTTCCTTTATTTCCCTTAGCTTTGTCAACAACAACCACAACAAGAACAAAAACAAATCTAGACTTAGATAACAAGACCTTTTATTCAAAAAGATTGTTGTAATGGGGAAAGGGATAGGACGTTAGAGAGAGCCCTCCAACTGTCAGTAAAGATCCTTCTCAAAGATCAAGCAGAAAGGATTTTCTTTCATAGGACGGAGTAAAGGAGGCTGGAAAGACCTGGATGTCCGGTGGGGCTGAGCAGACACCTTTATAGGTAAGTGAATCAGGGAATTTTTCCCTGCGGTCAGTTGATTCTTGGGAAGGGTCCTTAAGGAGGGAATGTTTTACTTCCTGTTGCGGCCTAGGCTAGGGGAGGGAGTGATGTCAAAGTCCAGCGATCTTGGGGAGGGGTGAATCCTGACTAAAAAGCATGGTCAGGTCCCATTAGAGGGCATTTTGTCCAAATTGGTGGAAACAAACCATTCAGCTAATTATGAGCTTAAAAAATGGGGGAGGGGGATTTGGAGGATCTGTATTTGGCCTCATTCTAGATGAACAAAGAGGTTTTAGCTAAGTAGTAAAAGGAATGATGGCTCTTTGCAGTGAGCCATTCCCTAGAATACAAAAGGTGATGAGAATTCTTAACTAGCCTCAGGTGAAATTCAACATTGTCAACTTCAATATTTTCCTTCCTTCCTTCCTTCCTTCCTTCCTTCCTTCCTTCCTTTGCATTCGACTGTGTTGATTGTTTTTTTATCTTGTCTAACCTGAAGTTTTTATTCCATTTCCAATAAGAATTTTAGGTTTATTGCTGCATTTTCTATTTCCGTGAAGCTGTTGTATGTAATGGAGGCATGCCTCAGACATAATGCAGGTTTCATTCCAGACCACTGCAACAGGGCAAATATTGCAAAAAAATGAGTCGAATTAATTTTTGGGGTTTCCAAGCACCTATAAAAGGTGTTTGCACTGTACAATAGTCTAATTAAGTACGCAATAAGATTAGAAAATGGACATACCTTAATTAAATATATTGCTAAAAATCGTTAACCATCATCGGAGCTGTTGGTGAGTTATAATCACTGATCACAGATAAGCCCAACAAATATAACAGGATTGAAAAAGTTTGAAATATTGTGAGCATTACCAAAGTGTGACAAAGTGAGCAGACTCTATTGGAAAAAAATGGCACCAGAAAAAAAAGAAAAGAAAAGAAAAAGAAAATATGGAACCAGAAGACTTGCTCAACACAGTGCTGCCACAAACCTTGGAAAATTTGTAAAAATGCATTATCTGTGAGAACAGTAAACAGCTGTGACTGTGTAATCATGGATTTGTCTCACCCTATTTTACCTTCCTGGTTCTGCTTTCATAGAAGGCTTGTCTTTTTTTTTTTTTTTAATGTTTTATTTATTTGTGTGTGTGAGAGAGAAACAGTGTGAGCAGAGGAGGGTCAGAGAGAGAGGGAGACACAGAATCTGAAACAGATTCCAGGCTCTGAGCTAGCTGTCAGCACATGCGGGCTTGAACCCATGAACCACGAGATTACAACCTGAGCTGAAGTCGGACGCCCAACCGACTGAGCCACCCAGGAGCCCCAGCTGAAGGCTTATCTGTCTCCCGTTGCACACACTTGAATGCTTTGTAAATTTTATTCTCATTTTTTCTAGGAAACATTCAGAGCTAGGCCTTTCTACTATGAATCTCTTGGATGCAATTTGGATGTCTCCTGTGTTTTAGAAACCATCTTGTTTG
The DNA here is from genome assembly GCF_003009895.1 of Hyaena hyaena. Classification (NCBI taxonomy): domain Eukaryota; kingdom Metazoa; phylum Chordata; class Mammalia; order Carnivora; family Hyaenidae; genus Hyaena; species Hyaena hyaena. The sequence goes on along the minus strand of NW_024081045.1, from coordinate 1,045,135 downwards.
TTTGTTTGTTTGTTTGTTTGATTGTTTATGTATAATTTATTGTCAAGTTAGCTAACATACATGTGCTCTTGACTTCATGAGTAGATTCCCATGATTCATTGCTTGCATACAACACCGAGTGCTCTTCCCAAAAAGTGTGCCCTCAGTGTCCATCACCCATTTTCCCTGTCCCTCCACCTCCCTGCCCCCATCAAACCTCAGTTTGTTCTTTGTATTTAAGAATCTCTTATGGTGTGCCTCCCTCCCTGTTTCTAACCATTGTTTCTTCCTTCCCTTCCCCCTTTTGTTAGCTTCTGCATAGCAAATGAAATCAATCAACAAAATTAAAAGGCAACTGATTGAATGGGAGAAGATATTTGCAAATGACATATTGGGGATAAAAGGCTAGTATCCAGAATATATAAAGAACTTACAAAACAACATCTCCCTCCCCCCACCCCCCCCCAAAAAAAGAATCCTGTGAAGAAATGGGCAGAAAACATGGAGAGACACTTTCTCAAAGATGATATCCAGATGGCTAAGTGACACTTGAGAAGATGCTCAACATTGCTCATGTTCAGAGAAATACAAATCAAACCACACTGAGATACCACCTCACACCAGTCAGAGTGGCCAAAATGAATAACTCAGGAAACAACAGATGTGGTGAAGATGTGGAGAAAGAAAAACCTTCTTGCACTGCTGGTGTGAATGCAAACTGGTGCAGCCACTCAGGATAAACAGTGTTGAGGTTCCTCAAAAAATTAAAAATAGAACTGCCCTGTGACCAAGCAATAGCACTACTAGGAATTTATCCAAAAGATACAGGAGTGCTGATTCATAGGGGCACTTATACTCCAATGTTTATAGCAGTGCTATCAATAAAATAGCCAAAATATGTAAAAAGCCCATATGTCCATCAACTGATGAATAGATAAAGAAGATGTGGTTTATATATACAATGGAATATCACTTGGCAATGAAAAAGAATGAAATCTTGCCATTTGCAACAACGTGGATGCAACTGGAGAGTATTATACTGAGTGAAGTAAGTCAATCAAAGAAAGATATCATATGTTTTCATTCATATGTGGAATTTGAGAACCTTATCATCTTGTTTATTTTTAAAATATTATTTTATTTTTCCTTTATTTAATCTTTAGCATGTATGCCTATATATTGGGTGTTTAGCAGCAGCAGCAATGATTGCTTTGTGCCAACCCCTGCCCTTTGCTTTCTGGTTGTTGTTAGAACACTCCTCTTCTTCTTCTTCTTTTCTAATTTTTTATGTTTATTTATTCTGAGAGAGAGAAAGATGCAAGGAGAGGCAGAAAGAGGGGAAGAGAAAGAGAATCCCAAGCAGGTTCCACATTGTCAGTGCCAAGCCCAGACTGGGGCTCAATCTCACAAACTGTAAGATCATAACTCAGGCTGAAATCAAGAGTTGGACACTTCCAACTGAGCCACCCAGATGCCCTAGAACCCTCTTCTTCAATCCAGACCTATGAAGGACTTGTGTTTATTATTTTTTTAGTATTTTTTTTAATGTTTATTTTTTGAGAGACAGAGAGCAAGTGAGCGAGGGGCAGAGAGAGAGGGAAACACAGAATGTGAATCAGGCTCCAGGCTCTGAGCTGTCAGCACAGAACCCTATGCAGGGCTTGAAGCCACAAACCATGAGATCGTGACCTGAGCTGAGTGTGGACGCTTAACCGATTGAGCCACCCAGGCGCCCAGAAGGACTTGTGTTTAAACACACACTGAGATCTCACTTGTGATGTACTCCCACATGGTAAGACTTACCTTATACGTGGTTGTTTCACATGCTGAAACATTGATACAATGTGTAGAAAATATGGAAATGCACTTCAGTTACTGGCTTGCTTTCTCCAGTCTGGTTCATAGATATTTGTCAAGATCCACTTTTCACAGACACTCAGTTTGCCAACTTTCTGACTTTTGGTTTCTGTGTGAGGCTGCTGGCTGGGCTCTAAATGCCACATGTTTTAAAATATTTTATTTATTTTTGAGAGACAGAACCTGAGTGGGGTAGAGACAGAGAGAGTGGAAGGGGTCAAAGAATCCAAAACAGGCTCTGTGCTGATAGCAGTGAGCCTGATGGCAGGCTTGAACTCAAGAACCATGAGTTCATGACCTGAGTTAGTAAGGCGCTCAACTGACTGAGCCACTCAGGTGCCCCTCAAAATGTTGCATTTATATGTAAATGCATGCAATATATTATATATTATATATGTAAATGCATATTATGTATTATATATCTTACATTATTATATATTATACATTATATATATGCATGTGTATATAAATAATTATATACTTCTTCATTATAATTCTTACCTTTGCTCTTATGGTCATAGTATTAGTGAGTTAGGTTCCTCTCAGACTCTTAGATTAGGTTATCATTTTAATTTCTAGAGTTATGTTGGTTTTTGCTGTTATACTCTTGAACGTTTTCAAATCATTTTTACTTTTTGAGTCTTGAAGGTGAGGGTTGGTTTCAAAGGATGGGAGAGGTTGATTGGGATGCTTCAGCTTTACACCATTCCAGATCCAAAGCCAAGAATACCCAGTGTGAGTGGAAAGGACTATCACAGTTATGGTGCACAATAATTCAAACTCAGCTATATGCATAATTTAAGTTTAACACTATCATAGCTATGGCAATGGGGCCATAATTTTTATTGCATTAAAATATTACTCCATAGCAAATTGAAACTGAAATAAAATACATTTTAACCACTTTTAGAATTGTTTAGTGAATTGCAACACCAGCATGCTTGGATTGTATCTTCTTCCTTACACTGAAATATGAAATTAATGAAATCCAGGGGCCCCTGGGGGGCTCAGTCACTTAAGCATCTGGACTTAGCTCAGGTCATGACCTCGCGGTTAGTGAGTTCCAGCCCAGCGTCGTCGAGCTCTGTGCCGACAGCTCAGAGCCTAGAGCCTGGAGCCTGCTTCAGATTCTGTGTCTTGCTCTCTCTCTCTCTGTCTCTCAAAAAATAAAACATTAAAAACATTTTAAAAAAACTGTCTCTATAGAGCTTTTCTTTCAAATATTATAGTCTAATATTCTGATAGAAAAAATGCTTTCAAGATGCATCACAGGTATTTTGTGGCTGAATTGTCTAAAAGCTTATCTTGAGTTTTAATTTGCCTAAGTATTATAATATAAGCTATTCTTGTGCAAGTAAAACAAGTGAGTGAAAATAATTTAGTATGAATTTAATGACAATACTTTGAATTGCTTTCCAGTATACTCTGTGTATATATATGTTTTTCTCATATAAATATAACTCTTAGTTTGATACTCAACCAAACCCTATTTTTTCTTATTATAAACGCATTAATGCTTAATATCAGTTCTGACTGGTCAGCGAGTTACATAGAGGTAGGTGCCTATTTAAAGAGCATCAAGCTGCTACATAGGAATCCTTCCAGAATTTGTTATCAAGACCACTGTAAAGCAGACTGACTTCTTGCGGTGATTTTTAGCTAATGTCTTTGCCCAAAACTGAAGCAATAAGCAATCTCTGCTGGTTCCCACCCCCCCTCCAGTCCTTAACACTCTATTTCACTTTTGCTCTTATTTCCATAGTAACCAGCGAGCGCAGGAATGTTCCAACACTTCTCCTGGCTTCCAGTCCCTTGTCAAATTGCTCCTCCGCAAGAGGTGCTTGCATGATAACACACGGTGACTCAGCTTTCCCTTGAGTTGCGTTTCTGAGTGGTAGTAACTATCCTTGGTCAGTTTTTCTTTTTTTTTTTTTTTTGCCATATTAAATTATTTTATATAATTTAATTGCCATATTAAAAATTTAACAGTTACACTCATGTATTATACTTGCTAATATATGTTCCAAATTTAATGCTTCCGTATAGATTTAATGTGTATCTCTTATTTTATTTTTTAATGTTTATTTATTTTTAAGAAAAAGAGAGAGAGACAGAGACAGAGACAGAGTATGAGCAGGTAAGGGGCAGAAAAAGAGGGAGATACAGAATCTGAAGCTGGCTCCAGGCTTTGTCAGCATGGAACCTGATGCAGGGCTCGAACCCACAAACTGAGAGATCATGACCTGAGTCAAAGTTGGTCTCCTAACTGACTGACTCACCCAGGCTCCACTTTAATGTATATCTTTTAATCAAGATAAAGTTTCATTCAATCTTTTTGAACACGTAATATATATTTAGAAATGATAGTGATGAACATATTTAAGGTAGGACTCCTGCACTCTAGAAATCCCATGTAATAGAAAAGAAAATCATGAAAATGATCATTTTAGATAAAAAATTTTAAATATAGGCTATACAAATTAGTATTGCTTTACACAAGGGAAGGTAGTTGATTTCGCAAAGGACTCTCTACATAAATGTGCATTTGCCAGAAAGAAAAGTCGGGGGAAGATATTTAAGAAGAATAACACCATCACAGAAGACAGAAAAATGGAGGAAGACATAAGCATTGAGGGAAAATAAATTGTATGATGTGCCTAAACCAGAGAATAATAAGAATGTCAAATTATGAAAAATGATGTGACATATATAATTAGCTGCAAATAGAATTTGTGAAGACAGTATTACTCTAAAGATAAGAGACTACAACACTCTGGGGCGCCTGGGTGGCTCAGTCGGTTAAGCATCCGATCTCAGTTCATATCACAATCTCACTAATTGTGAGTTCAAATCCCTCATGGGCTCGGTGCTGACAGTCTGGAGCCTGGAGTCTGCTTCAGATTCTGTCTCCATCGCTCTGCCCCTTCCCTGCTCACACCCTGTCTCTTTCTGTATCTCAAATATCAAATACAACATAAAAGAGAGAGAGAGAGAGACTGCAAGACTCAGACATGCCTACGCTCTTTTCCTTCATTTTCAGAGTTTGGTACAGGTCACATGTCCACTAGGTCTCACGATGTCGGTATTTGCTTGTTCAGTTTCAGAAAGGGAAGGGCAAGAAGAGAGCCCTTTTGTGCTTAGACCAATTGTCATTCCTTGTGTGTGGGTTTTCCTTGAGTCATCAATAATTCTGTGTCCTCCGTTTCCCTACCTGTAACTAAACGCAGAGTAGCTTTTTTTTTTTTTTTTTAAATATTTTTATTTATTTGTGAGAGAGAGAGACAGCGTGAGCAGGGGAGGGTCAGAGAGAGAGACATACACACAGAATCTGAAACAGGCTCCAGGCTCTGAGCTGTCAGCACAGAGCCCAACGTGGGGTTTGAACCCATGAACAGGGAGATCATGACCTGAGCCAAAGTCGGACTCTTAACCGACTGAGCCACCCAGGAGCCCCAACAGGTAGTGACTTTAAACATTATTCTTTTCAGTTACCAACTGAACTCAGCGTCCCTCAGGCCAGCAAGTGGCCTTTAATGGCTGGTGCTGGGAAAATGTACAAGGCTACCCTTTTTAATACCTGAACAACTCGAGTTAACATAGCTCCGTGTAAGCTGCCGCATACGGACAAATCACACTCACAGTGAATATAATTTGCAGGGGTTTTACAGTTACTTTTGGGAAATTAAATTAAAAAGTAGGTTTTCTGTTACATTTTGTGACATTCAAGCCTTAAAGATCTTATCAAGAATGAAATTAAGCTAACTTTCTCCTTTTTTTTTTTTCCTTAGGGAATATCCAAGGAAACTACTTCTTTCATTTAGTGGTTAGGATAAAAATATCTTAATTCAGGTGTTTTAAAGGGTGATAAAACTGACCCTGCATGTTATAGACCAATCAACTTCATTAATGCTGCAGTTAAATCGCACATGAGAATTTTATTGCAGTGGTTGGAACCGATGAAAAAATTTATAAGTACAGATGTAATATGCTAATAGTAGTTGGGTAATTTTCCAAAGATCCCAATGCTAAGCAGTTTTTCCTACTGAAAACTGATCTTGTCTTTGCTTGTATTTCAGCGTATTTACACAAACTGAGACCACGGGAAATTTTAATTCTCGTAACGGCTGCAGACAGGACTCGGTTCAGTAGGGCTTCCTTCCTGAGCTACATTTCAGTGAATTCTGAGCGCTGGATAATTGTCACCTGGGCTCAGAACGAGATATAAGAATTCAGATTTAGTGAACACCACAATACTACTTGAATGAGATCCAGAAAGTCCTGCTGAACTTTATGTAGGCGTTCCTAACTTACTTAACCGAGTATATTCATATACGTGCATGATAATACCTATTTGTTTCTGAACGAAGGTCTGTAAACATATACAGCTAGTACTTATGAGTGATTACAGTGTGTCTAGGACTTTTAAAATCACTCTGCCTATGTTTACACCTTTTATCCTCCAAAGAAAGGAGCCACTGTGAGCCTGAACCCACACATATAAACAGTACGTGAATGTGTGTCAAACGAACACAGACCAGAGACCTCACCCCAGGAAGCATGTGGACCCTTGGCCATCTTCCGGGTCCTAATCTCCGTGGGGAGCCTTCAAGCAATCGTGTACTTAACAGTTTCTCAGGTGATGCTGGCACTCAGCAAAATTTATGAACCACCGTCTTAAACATGCCCTGTCGTCCTTTATATTATGCTCTTAGTAGGAGTCTAAAAAGGGTAGTTTTGTGTCATTTTCTGTTCTTACAAATGTCACATTCTGTGGCTCCAATTCAATCCCTTCTGACACTTTCTAGTGGTTCTCAGATTCACTCTGCGCACAGCAATCACCTCGTAAAGATTTACGACTCAGCACTTCAGAAAGCTGTTATTATTGATAATATACTCCCAACCACTGAGGAGCACTCTCTGTGACCTTGATAGATTGTTTTAATTGCCTCCTCTTGTAAGGACCTCTATTCCCCTGTCCACACCACCACCCTGCATTGTGAGATCCATTCTCTTCTAAGGCCACATTTCTTCCTTTTACCACCAAGGCGCAAAGGCCAGTTCCCATGTGCCCCAGGCCCAGAGTGGACCCTTGGCTCTGTCAGGGGGTCACTCACTAGTACTATTTTTCTCCTGGTTGCTCTCACATCTCTGCTGCTTGATCTGCTGATCTATAAACTGCATAAATGCTGGCCCTCATAAAAAGGGTCCACTGATTTTTTTTTTCTTTCAGGATAGTTCATAGGAAAAACAAAAAACAAAAAACATAGCTTATGGTACATAGAGTACTCAGGCCTTGTCCCAGCTGGTCCGTGCTCATAGCTGAGTTCTGACACTCCGGATGAAAACCTGCGATCTAAGGGTTGCTCTGTCTCACGCATCCCAAGGATCCCCAAGCTTTCTTTTCTCAGCATGGCACAAGGGTGGTTTATCTGTCTTGTCAGATTTGAGAGAGAAGGCGCAGCTTCCAGACAGATTACCCCTAGGAAAAGCAAACAGACATTTTCTTTATGATCTTTCTGGGTTTATCTTAAATGTAGTTTTACAGAGAGCATCACTGCAACATCCTTAGAACTGATGTGTAATTGTGAGTGGAGGTATTGTTACCTTTTTGTTACCAGGTATAGACATGAGGAGTCAGAGAAGACAAAATACCAAGAATTGGATCCCAGCCCCAATTCCCCTTTTCCCCGGTACAACTGTGTCAAACGGAGTGAAGTGCACAGGCCTCTAGTACCTGCAAAGGATGAATCTGGAAAAAAAACCTACCTCAAGGTCATTAAAGGGCATAGTCTTCCATAAATGGAAGCCATATATATCATGTTATTGGAGTCATCCCTAAGTGGACAATGAGTTTATTTTATAGCAGATCACAGAATAATAGACCTGGGAAGAACATTGACGATAATCCATTCCAACACCTTTATTTCTTTTTTCAACACCTTTATTTTAAAGATGAGGAAATGAGCCCGTGGAAATTATATTACTTGCCCAAGGTTACAGAACTAGTTAATTACCATTTTCCATAATGTGATAAATCTACATATTTGAACTAGCATTAACTTTTACCACAGAAAGAATATATGCAAGAATGGCTTATAATCCATAAAGCAGATGATACAGGGGGGTATGTGAAAGTAAAAATCGTTGCTGGAGAAGATTGGAGATACTTCCAAATGGGTCATTTAAAAGTAAAATATACTTCTTTTAATTTTAGAAATGTGAATTTAAAGGAAATTGATTTACATGTTATATGGATGCTTAAACAAAGAGTTTTCTGCGTAGGTGTTATGGTTAGATTGTTTAGATTTGATTCTATTGTGTTTTTTTTGTTTTTTTTTTAACAGAGGAGATCAACAGGGGCCATCTGATAGCTGGTGACAGGTAGAGCTTCTGAGAAGTGTTTCTGTTCTCAGCAGAATCTGGTAAGCTGATCTTAGAACCGTAGGGTAAGATTTCCAATTCCGGTTCTAAAAAGACTATGAGACATGGTAAGAAGAAAACAACTTGTTGGAATTTAAGGCTGTTTCCATCAATCCTTTCTTCATGAAATAAAAACAGATCTTCAGTGTCCTCATCAGCTTCTTTAATTTCTTTTTTAAATGTTTATTTATTAATTTTGAGAGAGAGACAGCAAGGAAGGGAAAGCACATGTGAGCAGGGGAGGAGCAGAGAGAGAGACAGAATCCCAAGTAGGCTCCATGCTATCAGTGCAGAGCTTGACGCAGGGCTCGAACTCACTAATTACATGTAAGATCAGGAGCTGAGCCCAAATCAAGAGTCAGATGCTTAATCAACTAAGCCATCCAGGAACCCCTTTTCCATTTCTTAAAAATACTTCCCATATGAAGATATTTAATGTTAAGATTGGACTCTGGAAAGAGACTCCTACAATTTGAATACTGAATCAGTCATAAGACAGTATAAACCTTAGCAGATGACATATTTTATGAGTGTCCATTTCCTCATGCAAAAATTAATGGAATGAATGCATATGAAGGACTCAGGCCAGTGCCTGACACACAATGTACAATCCACATTGGCAGCATCATAATTATTAAATTATTAATGTGGCTTTAGCAGTAGTAACAGTAGAATTAGAAGTTTAGTAGCATAAGATTCTCAAGAAAACAAGAAGTTGCTCAGGGATGAAATATTCTAAACCAGCTCATTTTGGTTACTGAGGTTTTGAACTATGTCCTTACTGGTTTTCTGCCTTCCAGATCTTTCCATTTCTGATAAGGGTGTTCACATCTCCAACTAATAGTGGATTCATCTATTTCTTCTTGCTGTTCCATAAGTTATGCTTCAGGTGGTTGAATGCTCTGTTGTTAGGTTTTCTTGTTGTTGTTTTGAGGTTTTTGTTTCGTTTTCTATTGTTTTTTTTGGACAATTGACCCCTGTATCATTATGTAATGCACTTCTTTATACCTAATAACTTCCCTTGCTTTGAAATCTGCTGTATCTGAAATTAGTATAGTTACAACTCCTTTCTTTTAATTAGTATTAGCCTGATACATTTTTCTTCATCCATTTATTTTTAATCTACATGTGTGTCTTAAAGTCCTATTTTCAAAAGCATCAAATAGAATAAAATACTTATGAGTAAGTTCAGTCAAGGAGATGAATGATCAGTTCATGCGAAAAACACCATGATAGAACATTAATAAAATAAATTGAAGAAGACACAAGAAATAGAAAGACAGTGTTTATGGATTGAAGAATTAACATTGTTACAATGCCCATACTATACAAAGCTATCTATAGATTTAGTATATGCCTCATCAAAATCTCAGTGTCCTTTTCTTACTCTCTCTCTCTCTCTCACACACACACACGTCTTTGTGGAAACACAAAGGCTCTTGGATAGCTGAATCAAACTTGAGAAAGAATAGGAAAGGATCAACTTCCTATCTTAAATAAAGCTATAGTAATTAAAATAGTATAGTCTTAGCCAAATAGACACATGGATCAATGGAACAGAATAGACAGCCCCAAGTAAACCCATGTATATACTGTCAATTTTTAACAAGGGCCAAAATTATATTACTGGAGAAAGATAGTCTTTTCAATAAAATGGTATTGGGAAAAGTGGATATCCACATGCAAAAGAATGAAATTGGGGCCCTCTCTTACACTATACATACAAATCAACTCAAAATGGATTAAGAAGTTAAATGCATGATCTGAATCCATGAAACTCCTAGAAGAAAACAAAGGGCTCAAGCTCTTTGCTCCCTGCATTGGTCTGGGCAACGTTTTCTTTTGTTTGTATTTGACATCAACAGAAAAGGGAAGAAAAACAAAAAGAAAGAAAGGAAACTACACCAAACTAGAACGTTCCTGCACAGCTCAGGGAACATATAACAAAATGAAAAGTTGACCTACAGAGTTGGAGTAAATATTTGCAAACCATATCTGTTAAGATGCAATATCTATTGCACATACACACACGCACACACACACACACACATCACAACTCAGTAGTAATAAAAACAAACAACCCCTCTCTCTCCAATCTTGGGGCCAGTGGTTTGCACTGTGCCCTCACCTCTCTTACAGATCCAAGAAGAGTGATTTTTCAGTCTTTTCCATTTTTTTGTTGTTGTTAGGACACAGTGGTAACTTCCAACCTTCTTACGTGAGGAACCAGAAGGCTGCCGTTGAGGTTTTCTATACTATTTTTCTCTGCTACATTCTGTTATTTTGCCAGTGTCTCTTAGCAATCTTCCCTAATTTGAATTCTCATCTTTTCCCCATGTTCACATTAATAATGACTGTGATTTCCCAGGACTATTTGCAATAGAGTATTTGGTGACATTGATAAATCAGGGAGTGCATAAGGAAAATATGCGTGGAAGTAGACAGTGCCAGTTAATAGATAAAGAGTACCATTTTGAGTGTGTTGCAACCAAGAAACTCATTGAAAATCTACATGGCATTCGTTGTTCACATAAATCCCATAGTTTGGAATTTGTGTCTATGGTTCAGGCAAGAAATCGAGATTAGATAGCTTAAAATTTTTATTTATTTATCTTGAGAGAGAGACAGATAATCTCAAATAGGCTCTATGCTGCCAGTGCAGAGCCCAACATGGGACTTGATCCCACAAGCCATGAGATCATGACCTGAGCCACAACCAAGAGTCAGTCACCTGACTGAGCCACCCAGGTGCCTCAAGATTAGACAGCTTTGTTATCAAGTCATTATACATGAAAAAGTAATAAGAGAAGAAATATAGAGAATATGAAAAATCACCAAATCCAAAATAGTAGGATTATGCTGGTCTAAGTGGTTAAAGGAGAAAAAAAGTAGTGAGATACTGTTTGATGATGTAAGGTGTAGGCGACAATAACACGTGCTAAGGAAACTGTCTTCTGGATTAAGCTTCCAGAGAGTTAAGGATGAAACTTTAAGAATTTTTCAGTAGACGGTTTGGCAGGGATGCCACTGTAAGGTGTTATGGATGGGTAACAAATAACAGCATTGGTTGTAAGTACTTCAACAGTTGCGAAGGAAAAGAGGCACAAGAGGCTGTAGCGTGAATTTTAATAAGAATCAGGAGTCGACATTTATCTTTTATATGTTGCCCTGAATGTCTAAAATTTATTTTTATACTGCTTTCCCATTCTCAATGATAAAGTCTTTGAATGCTGAGTGTTTTCATATTACTGTGTTTTCATATTACTGTGAACATAACACAAAACTTGCAGTACTGAACAGACAATAAAAAAATTTTTAAGTGTTAATAACTGCAAACACTGTAGCCAGTCCAGGTCCTGTTAAATGTATAATTCTTTCTAATTGTTATCCTGGAATCAGTGTGCTACATGCTTCATTTCTTTCAGAATTCATACAATTATTCTATTTCCCCATTCCAGAAGTATTCATTGAGCATCTTTTAAGCATTTTTGGACTTTCACTTTTCCTAAAGGAAGAAACAAATGCTCCCAATCAAATAACTTAAAATCTTGGGGCATCTGGGTGGTTCAGTTGGTTGGACATCTGACTCTTTGACGTCGGCTCAGGTCATGATCCCAGGGTTGTGGGATCGAGCCCTCGTCCCTGCCCCACTCCTTACCACCCCCATTGGGCTCTGAGCTGACAGCACAAGGGCTGCTTGGAAATCTCTCTCTCCCTCTCTTCTCTCTTCCCCATCCCCACTTGCACTCTCTCTCTCTCTCTCTCTCAAAATAAATAAATAAACTTTAAAAAGCACTGACATATGTATAGATTAGTTAATGTTTAGGATTTAGTCATATGGAATCATGATGTAGGTACTGATTTTGTATGGCTTAATTTGCATAGCATAATTACTTTGAGATTGAGCCATGTTATTATGCATATTATTAATTTAATACTTTTTACTGCTATGCAATAATTATCTGCATATTTCTTCAACACTGTGGCTGTCCCATAAACATAACAGCTATGAACATTAGTGCATGAGTCTTTGTGTGAATGTATCTTTGATATCCTTGTCATACTTGGTGGGATTTGTCTTTTCAACATTGACTTTTCCACTATCTTATTGTGATTTTTAATTAGCATTTCTTATTGACTAATGATTTTGAGTGTGCTTCATATGCATATTAGTCATTTGTATATATTCAGTGAAATGTCTATTTGAATCTTTGACCCACTTCTTCATTATATTATTTATATTGTTATTAAGTCTAAAAGCTTAAAAAATTTTAATGTATATTTTTGAGAGAAAGACAGAATGCAAGCAGGGAAGGGGTAGAGAGAGAGAGGGAGATACAGAATGTGAAGCAGGCTCCAGGCTCTGAGCTGTCAGCACAGAGCCCAACATGGGGCTCAAACTCACAAACCATGAGATCATGACCTGAGCTGAAGTCCAGCGCTTAACTGACTGAGCCACCCAGGGACCCCAAGTCTAAAAGCTCTTTATATATTCTGCAAACATGTCCTTTGTAAATATATCCTCTCAATCTGTGATGAGGCAGACAAAGGGTAAGAAAGAGAGCTCTCTCTTCACATGTATGGGTGCATTATCTGTATACTTCCATAGAAATTCATTTTCTTTTGTTCAATTTTCATGTCCACTTACCTATCTATTCAATTTTGTCATTTGTTTTAATTCATTACCAAATCTCTAGACATCTATCTTCAATCATTTTACTTTTGGCTGAAAAATATACTTATATATTTTTTACTAGGGTTCAGGTGGTGCTGACTTCTTGGTTTTTGTTAGTCTAAAATGTCATTGTATCAACTTCATTCTCAAAGGATATTCCCTTGGAATGTAATGCTAGATCGGCAATTTTCCCCAGATGTTATAGATATTGTTCATTTTCTTTCAATTTTTATATTTTTATTTGAATTGTGTTTTAGATGAATTGCTTGGATATAGATATCCAAAAATTACCTATAGTTAAATTTTTAAAAATAAAATAAAAAGGAATTAATCCCAAAATTATTAGGTAGAAGGTCAATTCATAAAAATCAATTGTATTTCTATACATACAAGGGTTATGGGCTGAATGTGTGTGCCTTCCCATAATTCACTGTTAAGCCCCAAGTCCACATATGGTGTTATTTGGTGTGGGGCCTTTGAGAGGTAACTAGGTCTGGAGCGTGGCATCTCAAGTTGACAAGCATGTTCTTACAAGAACTAAAGAAAACAAAGTTCTCTCCCCCGCCTCTCTCTGTCACATGAGGACACAGAGAGAAGACTGCTTTCTTTGAGTCAAGAGGAGGGTTTTCAGAAAGATCCAAATGGGCCATCACCTTGATCTCTATTTGATAGCTTCCAAAGTTGAGAAAGAAATGACTGTTCTTTAAACCACTTGGTTTATGGTATTTTGTTATAGCAGCTTCAGCAGACTGAGACAAGCAACAGTCAGGAAATGAAATTTTAAAAGATTCATTTACATAGATGGGGCACCTGGGTGACTCAGTTGGTTAAGCGTCTGACTTTGGCTCAGGTTTGTGGGTTTGAGCCCCACATTGGGCTCTGTGCTGACAGCTCGGAGCTTGGATCCTGCTTCAGATTCTGTGTCTCCTTCTCTCTCTGCCCCTCCGCTGCTCATGCTCTGTCTCTCTATATATCAAAAATAAATAAAAACAAAAAAAATTAAATAGAAACAACAACAACAAAAACAACACCCCTATCAAATTCAAGGATGAAAACCTAAATGAATATTTAAAGAAAATTGTGAAATAATATTGAGAGACACAAAATAAAGCTCAAGTTGAGGAATGTTTAAGAAAATATGGATTCAATTATTCATTCTAATAAAGCTGTCTATTTTCTCTCAAAGAAATTCTGAATCAAATGAATACAAATGAAGTCTGAATCAAAGATTTTGAAGCTTTCAAGCTCATAATAAAATTTATGCAACAATGCATGGGGCCCAAAATAGCCAATAATTTTGGAAAAACTTGTCCTGCCAAATACCATAACTTGGTGTGTAAATCTATAGTACTTAAGAAAGCATTGCATTGATTCGCATTATGTTTTGGCCCACGGATAAAAATATAAACAATTACCATAAAATAGGAATTCCTAAATAGAACCTGCAAATGCAGGCATACGTCATTTTATTACGTTTGTTTTATTGTGCTTTGCAGATATTGCATTTTCTGCATAATGGAGGTTTGTGACAACTCTACGTTTAGCAAATTTATCAGCACCATTTTTCCAACCGTGTTGGCTCACTTTGTTTCTCTGTGTCACCTCTTGGTAATTCTCACAATATTTCAAATTTAATCTATAAATATATGTATTCCAGCTGTTTCACAGGTTGGCTGTTCCCCATTTTTTACCCCTCTCCTCACATCTTCCTATTCCCTGAGACACAGCAGCATTGAAATTAGGCCAATTAATAACCCTACAATGGCCTCTTATGTATGCTAGTGAAAGAGGAATCACAGGTCTCTCGCTTTTAATCAAAAGCTAGAAATGACTAAGCTGAGGAAGGCATGCCTAAGCCAAGATGAGCTGAAAGCTAGCCCTCTTTCCTGAAACAGTAAACCAAGCTGTGAATGTAAAGGAACAGTTCTTGAAGGCAATTGAAAGTGCCACCTGGGTGAACACACGAATGATAAAAAAGCAAAACAACCTTCCTGGGGATGTGAAAGAAGTTTTAGCCATCTGCCTAGAAGATCAAACTACCCACAACCTTCCTTTAAATCAACAGAGCAAGGTCTTCTCTCTTCAGTTCCCTGAAGGCTGAGAGGTAAAGAAGCTGGAGAAGAAGTCTGAAACTAGCAGAGGTTGCCTCATGAGGTTTAAGGAAATAAGCTAAGACAAGAATGTACAATTTCAGGGTGAGGCAGCGAGTACAATGTGAAAGTTCTAGCAAGTTCTCCAAGAGATCTAACTGAGATCCTTAATAAGGGTGGCTACACTGAGGGATGACTGGGTGGCTCAGTTGGTTAAGTGTCCGATCAGGTCATGATCTCGCAGTTCGTGGGTTCAAGCCCTGCATCAGGTTCTGTGCTGACTGCCAGCTCAGAGCCTGGAGCCTATTTCAGATTCTGTGTCTCCCTCTCTCTCTGACCCTCTTCTGCTCTCTCTCTCTCTCTCTCTCAGAAATAAATAAAAAACATTAAAAAAAACAAAAAGGTGGCTACACTGAACAGCAGGTTATTAGTGCGTATAAAATCACTTTCTTTTCAAAGAAGATGCCAGCTAGGACTTTCATAGCTAAAGAGGATAAGTCAATGCCTGGCTTCAAAGCTTCAAAAATCAAGTTGACTTTGGGACGCCTAGGTGCCTCACTCAGTTAAGCGTCTGCCTTTGGCTCAGGTCATGATCTCATCGTTCATGGGTTCAAGCCCTGTGTCGGGCTCTGTGTGGACAGCTCAGAGCCTGGAGCCTGCTTCAAATTCTGTATCTCCCTCTCTCTCTGCCCCTCCCCCACTTGCACTCTATCTCTCAAAAATAAATAAATGCTAAAAAAATTATAAAAACAAAAGAACCCCCACAAAAATCAGGTTGACTCTTCCATCAGGGTCTCAAGCAGCTGGTGACTTGACATTGAAGCCAATGCTCCTTGAACATTCTGAAAGCCCTAGTACCCTTAAGAATTTTGCAAAAACTACTTTGCCTGTACTCCGTAAGTGGAAAAGCAAAGCCAGAATGACAGCACATCTGTTTACAACATGGTTTACTGGATATTTTAACCCCATTGTTGAGACAGACTACTCAGAATAAAATTCCTTTCAAAATAGGACTGCTCGTGGACAATGCACATGGTCATCCAGAGGCTCTGATAGAGACCTGCAGCACATTTGATGTTATAATTACACCTGCCAACCCAACCTCCACTGTGCATCTACGGATCAAAGAGTAGTTTCAACTTTCTTCTTATTTAAGAAATATATTTTATCAGGCTATAGCTGCCCTAGATAGTGATTTCTCTGATGCATCTGGACAAAGCAATTGAAAGCCGTCTGGAAAGGATTCACCTTCTAGACCCTATCAGGAACATCTGTGATTCGTGGGATGAGGTCAAACTATCAACAGGAATACAAACAGGAATTTGGAGAAATTGATTCCAAGTCTCATGGATGACAGATTCAAGACCTTAGTGGAGGAAGTCACTGCAGATGTGGTGGAAACAACAAGAGAAGCTAGAAGAAAAATAAAGACTAAAGATGTGACTGAGTTGCTGGATTCTCATTATAAAACTATTCTCTTTGAGAGAAGAGTGTGTGCAAGTGGGGGAGGGGAGGAGGGAGGAGAGAGCGAGAAATATATTATATATATATAAAGAGAGAATATATATAAAGAGAGAAAAAAAGAGAACCTTGAGCAGGTTCCATGCCCCAGTGTGGTGTCTGATGCAGGGCTTGATCTTACGAATAGGAGCCAATATTAAGTCAGATGCTTAACCTACTGAGCCACTCAGGCACCCCGAAATTGGTTTCTTAAAATGGAATGTATGCCTGGTGGAGATTCTGTGAAGACTGTTGAAATGCCAACAAAGGATTTAGAATATGGCATAAACTTAGTTAAAAATGCAACTGCAGGGTTTGAGAAGATTAACTCCAATTCTGAAAGTAGTTTTACTGTGGGTAGAATGTTATCAAACAACACCACATGCTACAGAGTAATCATTTGTGAATGGAAGCGTCAAAGGGTGTGGCAAGCTTTATATTGTTGTCTTATTTAAGGAAGTCACCACAACACCAACACCACAGCCTTCATCAGCAACCATCAACCTTGAGGGAAGACCCTTCACGAGCAAAAAGATTATAGCTTGCTGAAAGTGCCGATGATTGCTGGCAATTCTTAGCAATTAAGTAATTTTAATTAATGTATGCACATTTTTTAGACACAGTGCTATTGCGCAGTTAATAGACTACAGTATAGTGTAAATATAACTTTTGTATGCATTGGGCAACCAAAAAGTTTATTTAACTCACTTTATTGTGGTATTTGCCTTATTAAGGTGGTCCGGAAGCAATCCTGAAATATATCAGTTGTATGTTACACCTGGACACCAGATTTAAAACCCAATAACAGTTGAAAACTTTAATATAAAGCTTATCCTAATGAATGGAACATCTAGACAGAAAGTGAATATGGATATACAGGACTTGAACAAATTACTAACCAATCTTAATTCTCATGCATACAGCAATCCTTCCAATGGTTACAGAATGCACATCTTTAAAGATCACATGTGATATAGTCTTAAAATAAGTTTCAATCATGTAAAATGATGAAAAGAATGAAAGTTATTTCTCTAGCATAATCAATTAAAATAGAAGTCACCAAAGGAGGGGTCCCTGAGTGGGTCATTGGGTTGCATGTCAGACTCTTGATTTTAGCTCAGGTCATGATCCCAGGGTTGTGGGATTAAGTCCCACCTCAGGCTCCACACTAAGCAAGGAGCCTGCTTGGGATTCTCTGAGGTGGAATTCTCCCCTCTCCCCTGCTCAATATCTCTCTCTCTTTCTCAAAAACAAATCATTAAAAATATGTTGTAAAAGTACATTAACATTTAGTGTAAATCATTAACAAATGTAATTTATCCTAGGAATGCAGGATTGATTTCACACCTAAAAATAACTTAATGAAAAACACAATAGTAACACAATAAAGGACAAACACTACTGATCATCTTGATAGATGTAGAAAAGGCATTTGACTAAATGAAGCACTCATTCATTTTTAAAAAATGGGGGAGTGGGACACCTTGAGAGATTTATAGGCTTTCAAAGACCTCTCCCTAAGGTACAAAGTATGCCAAATATGTCCATTTTCATCAAAAACAAAAATAAAACAAACAAAACCAAATCAAAAGATATTTAGGTTAGACAGGAAGTAGTAAAGTTGACTTATCACAAATGACATAATTCTGAATCCTAAATGTAGAGAAACTTTAGAAATTCATGTGCACAACTGTTGAAACTTATAAATGAGTTTAGCAAAGTCTCAGAAACAAGAATACCATAAAATACCAATTGTATTCTGTATACCACTGATATACAGAAAATAATATAAGAAAAATCCATTCAAATAACATCAAGGATAACAAAACATGTAAGAATAAAATTGTAAAAATTAATACAAGACTTGTACTATATGGAAGAAACACACTGCTCAGAGGAATCAAAGCTCTAAATAAGTGGAGAGATATGACATATGTATGTGCTAGATTACTCAGTATTCTCTAAAATTAACAGCAGATGACTGTAATCACACACACACACACACACACACACATGCACACACGCACATTCCAATAGTCTTTTTTGGTAGAAATTGATAAACATTCTAAAATGTATTTGAAAATGCAGCGGACCTAGAACAGCCAACATTTTTTGAAAAGAATAAAGCTGGAAACTTAAACTATACAATTCAAAATGTGCTCTAAAGCCCAACTATCGAAGTCATTGTGGTGCTGTGGCAAGGACAGGCATAGAGATCAGTGGGAGAGAATGGAGCCAGAAATAAGTGCTCATTGTTTTGGTATATTGAATTTTAACAAAACTGTGAAGAAAATCCAATGGGCAAGGGATAGTGTTTGCACAAATGGTACTGAGATAATTGGGAAGTCGCAGAGAAAGAAAGAAAGAAAGAAAGGAAGAAAGAAAGGAAGAAAGAAAGAAAGAAAGAAAGAAAGAAAGAAAGAAAGAAAGAAAGAAAGAAAGAAAGAAAGAGGAAGGAAGGAGGGAAAGAAGGAAGGAAGGGAGGGAGGGAGGGAGGAAGGAAGGAAGGAAGGAAAGAAAGAAAAAGAAAGAAGGAGAGAAAGAGAGGAAGGAAGGAAGGAAGGAAGGAAGGAAGGAAGGAAGGAAGGAAGGAAGGAAGGAAGGAAGGAAGGAAGAAAGAAAGAAAGAAAGAAAGAAAGAAAGAAAGAAAGAAAGAAAGAAAGAAAGAAAGAAAGAAAGAAAGAAAAACATTGACCCTTACCTTATAAAAATCAACTCAAACAGATGGAACACAGACCAAAATGTAAAACCTAAAATTTAAAAAAACTGTATCAAAAATATAGACAATCTTGGTGATTTTGAGACACAAAGATTTCTTCAATGTAACAACAAAAGTACAATCAATAAAATAACAAAGTAATAAATTTGACTTCATTAAAAAGAACTGTGCTCCAAACATAATCTTAATAGAATACATTAAAAGAAGAAATTGTGAGAAAATATTTGCATATTATATACATGAATACTGAACATATCATGAACACCTAATTAACTCTTAAACTCAAATATAAGATACAACTGTACCATGGGTAAATATTCAAATAGATATTTCACTAAAGAGGATACATGAATGAGTAGCAAACATAAAAAAAATATGCTCAACACCATTAGTTTCTAGAAAATTGTAAATTAAAACCATAATAAATACCACTACACAGGATAAACTTTATTTTATTTTATTTTTTAATGTTTATTTATTTTTGAGAGAGTGAGAGAGAGACAGAGTGTGAATGGGGAAGGAGCAGAGAGAGGGAGACACAGAATCCAAAGCAGACTCCAGCCTCCGAGCTGTCAGCACAGAACTTGATGCAGGGCTTGAACTCGTGAACTGTGAAATCATGACCTGAGCTGAAGTTGGACACTTAACTCACTGCACCACCCAGGCGCCCTAGGTTAAATTTTAAAAGATAGACAATAATGAGTCTCAGTGAGGATGTAGAAAAATATAAATCTTATACATTGCTGGTGGGAATGTTAAATGATACAGACATTTTAGCAAATGATTTAGCAACTTCTTACAAACTTAAATATAAACTTACCATATTACTTAGCCATCTTACACTAGGAATCTTTCAAAAAGAAATAAAAACACATATCTACACAAAAACTTGTACCTGAATCAAATGTTTGTAGCAGCATTATTCGTAATAACTCCAAACTGGAAAGAATTCAAATGTCCATCAACTGGTGAACTGGTAAACAAAAGTGGTCTATTTATAAAATGGAATACTCTTCATCAGCAAAAAGGAAGGAAGTACTGATACACATCCCCATATGGATTAACCTCAGAAGCATTATGGTAAGTGAAGGAAATCAGATTCCAAAGACTATCTGTTGAGGCTATTTTGTCATCTGTAAAAAATATGAAACAAAAAGATTAATATCTAGAGCTAGATTGACTCATAAGCCTATGGCTTGGACGGGTGTGGAGACTAAATGAAAATAAGCACAAAAGAACAATTAAGGGTGATGACAATGTCCCAAGATTGGATTTTAGTGATGGTTGCACAACTCTATAAATTTACTAAAATATCATTGAATGCTACACTTAAAATGCGTGAATTTTATGGTATATGATTTATATATTTCAATAATATTTTTTAAATGTAAAAAAAAATGGCAATTTTGAAATGTCAAAGGTGTATAATGACCACAAGAGAAAGAACTGGCACATCAATGACCAAAACAGAATTTCTATTCAATACATTTTATTCTATATACAAAGAAATGAACATCAATATAAAAAACAACATATAAAACCATACAAGAGACTTAAATAGACATTTTATAAAATATGATATCTTACTGTCCAATAACCAACCAAACATCCTCTATCTCATTACTGATCAGACAAATGAAAATTAAAACCACATTGATATCATCACATTTTTACTAGAATGGCTAAAGTTTTAGAGTCTAAACAAAGATTGTTGCTTTTGATATCAGGCATTTAGAGCTTTCATGCACTTAGTTGGTGGGAGCGTAAGTTCTAATATCCATATTTGAGATGGTCTGATATTCCTTCTAATGAATATCCTTCTACGTACATACTTACGAGATGTGTGCCAAAAGACATCACAAGGATTGGCAGAGAAGCAGTCATCGAAAACTGGAAACAAATGAGCTTTTCAGTGATAATATAATGGATAAATAAGTCATGTATTTACATTATTTCCAGAAATCAACACAAACAATTCACAGGCATACAGAACAAGAAGTCAACTCACGGAAGCATAATATTGAGTAAAAGAAGAAATGGATAAAATACATACTGTATGATTCTACATTGAAAGTTTAACAGTTCAGGAAACTACCCTCCAGGCTCAGGATTACACGTTTATGTACTAAAATTATAAAGACATACAAGGGGGTGATGAATAAAGCTCAGAATAGTTGAGGGGGAGAAAGGATTGTCAAAAGTATGAGGGGGCTTCAGACAAGTGAAAGTGTTTTGATCTTTCCAGGGGCGGTTACACTGGTGTTAGCTTTTTGTGAAATCATTCAGCTGTACATCGATTTTGTGCCCTTTTTGTGCCTTCGTCTCTATAGGTGGTATTTCATGATGGTAAGAAAAACAAAACCATAATTTGGGGTAGTATAATACTTACATTGAAGTAGAAATCTTTTGTAGAAAATAAATGATTTATTTTATTTTATAGTTTTTATTTGTTTTTGAGACAGAGAGAGACAGAGGCATGAGTGGGAGAGGGGCAGAGAGAGGAGACACAGAATCTGAAACAGGCTCCAGGCTCTTAAGAGTCAGCACAGAGCCTGACACAGGGCTCAAACCCATGACCTGCGAGATCATGACCTGAGCCAAAGTCGGATGCTCAACCGACTGAGCCACCCAGGTTCCCATAAATGATTTATTTTAAAAGAGGATATAATTATTTGTGACCAGAGTGACACCTGAACACTTTCGAGAAAACCATAATCACCCTTACACCCATAAATTGTGAATTCAGCTTTCAGAGTTTTCCTGGGTTGCAACATTTCTTTGAGCTAAAAGTGGGTTATGAATAAGAACAACAAATCTACCTGGGCAATCATCCCCAGTATGCATTAATTTATGACGTTTCTATTAGCAGAGGGATGCGGAATTTATACGGGGAGACAAAAGAGCTCTGTTGCTCGTATTTATCATGGTTCATTTTCAGTCATTCGTGTCACGATGTTATCAATCCATATCGAGTAATCAGCCTAATGAGTTGGAATTTACCTTATCATTTGATCATGCTTTAGGGAGCAACCCTCTGTCTTATAGGCTTAATAATGAGATTTTGTCCCCAAGTCTTTCTCCATCTCTGGACAAGTCTGGTATCCTCAATAAATATGAATTACATGTGACTACGCACTCTAACAGAACTCCGTTCTGGTCCTTCAGATAATCTACCAATATTTGGAGTTATTCATGCATATTCATGTTTATTTTACATCTCTCTTCCCCACAAGATTGGAAGCTTCTATAAAGACTATGTATACATAGGTCACTCTTGTGCTAGGCCCCATGACTGCTCTCAGCAGTGCCTGAGAATGCATGTTGAATTAGTAATTTAATCTCAATAAACTTTCTCCAACCATGCCTGGATAAAAATAGCCACAATAAAATAGACAATCATTGGAAGTCTGTCTACTTGGAATTGGCATTGATAATAAAGAACTACCCTCCAAGAGTCTTATGTTGCTTGAGATCTTATAAAACATTTTTCTCTTGGTTTGTGTCAAGTGTGACCTTTACTAGGGAAGTTGCTAAGCCAATGGTGTGTAGTTGATACGAATGTGAGCAGATGGAAATTCATTCAGCCATTTTTAACAGCTCACATCTCAGTAGTGTAACCAGTTAGCTATGTTTTATTGGTTTACATAAAATCCTGGTTTTTATTTTTTGAAGATGAAACACATGAAAAAGGAAAAGAGAGAGACACATTTTATCATCACCATATCCACATTTCCCAGGTGGGAATGTAGACTGTAAGTCAGAAATCATTAATTGTCTAGCAGCACAATAACTATTGTTCACAAACACTTCTGAATCACAAAAACTCATGGATGTTAGTATAAAATAAATAGAAGTTTTCTCAAATTTTCTCAACAATACATAGACTACAATATGATAAGTGAAAAGAAACCAGTGTGTAGAGCTCTAGAAAAAGCATCCTAATAATTTTCCTAACAATGTAATCATAGGTAACTGATTGGCAACCAATTAAAATGGAAATTTTTGAGATACAATTAAATATTTCTCATAACAACTCAACAACAACCATACAATCCAGTTTAAAAATTAGCCAAAGGACTCAAATAGACATTTCTCCAAAGAAGAGGTACAAATGGCCAACAAGCACATGAAAAGATGCTTTCATTAGAGAAATATGAATCAAAACCACAATGAAATACCACTTTACGTCATTGAGATGAATATGATCAAACAAACAAATAGAGAATATCAAACAATGGCAAGGATATGGAGAAATTGGAACCATTGTCCTTCACTAGTGAGAATGCAAAAATGGTGCCACCTCCTGAAAAACACCATGACATTCCCTCAAAAATTAAACAGAGATAAAATATGATCCAATATCTATATTTCTGACAATAAACCCTAAAGAACTGAAAACAGGGACTTGGACATGTATTTGGATACAATGTTCATAGCATCATTATTCAAAATAGACAAAAGATGGAAACAATAAATGGCCAAGAGTAGATCAATAGGTAAACAAACTATGGTTTGGTGTGTGTGTGTGTGTGTGTGTGTGTGTACATATTTTTTATTTTATTTTAATAAATATTTATTTTATTTTAATTTATATACACATATATATAATGTATAACATATACATATAATGTATATATGTACATATATGTGTGTGTGTATATATATATATATATATATATACATACATGTATACATTGGAATATTATTTATCCTAAATGAAATAAGCCAAACACAAAACAGCAAATATTTAATTCCACTTATTGAGCTACTTAGTAGTCAAATTTGTAGACAGAAAAGAGAATATGGTTACTAGTCTCTGGGAAGAGTGTTATTGGTGAACCAATATTTAATGTGTACAGAGTTTTAGAAACATCTGGAAATGGATGTTGGTAAGAGGTGCACAACAATGTGTACGTATTTAGTGCCAATGAATTGCACACCTAATAATGGATAAAAGGAAAATGTTGTGTATGCTTTTCCACATTAAAATTTCTCATAAGTTTGTCTTCTGACCACATCTTTCAGGCAATGTGTGGCCATTATGCCATTCCGACCCTGGCTTTCTACATTTCTTTTTTCTGAACACCACATATACATATTGATTTATCTCTTCTAATTCTTGGATTAAAATTCTTTACTTTGCTTCTTTCCAGGTACATACATACCTTCTATTCATGAATTTCCTTGAATTCAGTTATGGGTATGTTACTTACACTGACCACTGGAAAGTGACTGTCACCTTCAAGAGAAGTTATTTGATTTCTAGTGTTTGTTTCTCTAGTGCTAAACCTGTGCTGTAGCCAATGTGACAGCACCTACAGGTATAAAGGAAAAAATTGAGCCATCACATGGAGAATAGGTGCTCTGCACATCACTCAAAACTTACGAGTCCACATTCAAGAAATAAACCTGTATAGGTTTAAGTACTTTCCAACTTATACGGCAGATTCAAACACATATCATGTCTTCAAAAAGTAAAACACTTAATAGTATCATTTGTGAACAAAATTGATAGAAAAAAGTTACCTCTTGATTTTGGCTTAAGTCATGACCTCACTGTTCATGAGATCAAGCCCACATCTGCCATTAGCATGGAGCCTGCTTGGGATTCTCTCCCCTGCCCACCTCTGACCCGCCCCTGCTCACATTATTTCTCAAATAAATAAACAGGTTTTGTTTGTTTTTTTTTAATCCAGGAAAGAAAACTACTTAGATGATCTGGACATTTGGAATCATTTATCCCAGAGGGAGATCTCTTAATTTAACAAGGAACTTAGAAGCTGAAAAGCTGAGGTTTGGAAGCCTTGTCAGGTACAGACAACCATAAATTGAAGCCCAAGACACACCCATTTGAGGGCACCCTATGTTTATTTTTTATAATGTTTTATTTATTTCTGAAAGAGAGAGATATACACAGCCTGAGCAGGGGAAGGTCAGAGAGAGAGAGAAACACAGAATCTGAAACAAGCTCCAGGCTCTGAGCTGTCAGCTGGCATGGGGCTCGAACTCATGAACCGTGAGATCATGACCTGAGCTGAAGTCGGACGCTCAACCAACTGAGCCACCCGGGCTCTCCAAGGACACCCTGTGTTATGGGAGTTGAGATGCTGGAGTCCACACCACAGATAAGGATTTGCCAGAAAATGACTGGTCTTTCCAGCTACTTAAACCTGGTTTTGCAGTTCCACTTGGTGTGGAGATGATATGGAATTTTAATTCCCCCTAGGTTTGTTCAAGAAGCAAAAACCAACCAACCAACCAACCAACCAACCCAAAACTAAAAGTCAGTCTTCTGAGGAACGATAAAATCATTCCTGGTCTTCACATTTTTCTGTGAACATTAGTGTACAATATCTGCCATCCAGTTGGAACAGGCCAGGCACAGGAGGAGTAAGAATTTATAATTGAATAACAGTGGGGGAAAAACCGAGATAATAGAAATAGAGCCACACACACACACACACAAATTCCAGATACTGAAGTTTCCCGATCCAGGTTTTTAAATAAGTTTAAGATGTGAAAGAAAATTAAAAAAAAAAAAAAACTCTTAGAATATTAGAAGAGAGAATACTGGGGGGAAAATCTAAAATAAGAAGTTAAAAGAACAAGTTAAGGAATCAATGGAAGAGTTCAACAGCTTATTAGACACACACATAAAGAAAATAGCAACAGCTTATTAGACACACACATAAAGAAAATAGCATACTATCAATGAATGAAAAGAAGAAAAACATGAAATTTGAGAGTATAAATGGATAAAAGAGGTAATACTCTATATGAAATATGAGAGAAACACAAGATGTGAAGTGTAAATTAGAAAATTAAAAACAGAGTTGATACAAGAAAAATATTTGTGGTAGAATCTCATCAAGAAAGGAGAGAGTACCGCAGAGATAATATTTGAAAATGTAATAGCTGAGGATTCCCCCCAATTTATGAAAGACATCAGGCCAAGATAAAAGTCACACTACAAATTACATAAAGAAGGAACCGAAAAAACCCACATCTGACAACATCATCATCATCTTCATCTTCATCATCATCATTGAGCTAAAACTCAAATATCATGGAAAAAAATCTTAGCATTCAGAGGTAGAAGACAGATGACCTTCAAAAGACAGCTGATTTCTTGCCAAAAAAAGAAAAAATAAAACCCCCCCTTCAAAACAACAACAAAAAACCAGACCAAAACAAAAACAAAAGCAAAAAGCAAAAATTAAAAAAAATTTTTAAATAAACAGAAGCAGAAGACAGTGAGTGGTATGCCACCATCAAACATGAATGAAAATTCTTGCAAACCTGGTATCCTATCTCAGGTATAAATGTATCTCAAAAATGAAGCTGAAAAAAAATTTTTAATCAAAAAATAAAAGGGAAGCTGAAAGGAATAAATATACTGATGTTATGAGCAGAAATCATGTGGTAAGAGAGTACTTAATGATTTTCTTTAGCAGAAGAAAGATAACCTGTTTTAAAAACAATCAAGACCCTTACTTGATTTCATGTGTAAGAAAATAGTCCAGGATGATTGTAAACCTTCATTTGTAAAAGATAAAATTTAAAACAACAGTGCTTCTAAGAGGTAGTAAAAAATTCTTTGTCATTCAGGGGAACAAAGATATTTTAACAAAAGAGTGTTCATTATTAATGGAAATTGGTTAAAATAAACTACATTAAAATTAACAACTTTCATCTGACTAAAGAAGCCAGAATGAAAAGCTACCTTCAGAGTGAGAGACAACGTCTGCATACACAATAGTAGTAAAAGACTATTTCCAGAATAAATAATTCCATAAATTAGATTTTTAAAAAAGACAAGGCAAAATAAACATGATATGTCACAAGCAGGCACTTTACAAAAAGATGAACGGGAGGCAGCTTGCAAGATGGCGTCCATGGTTTTTGCTTCCTGGTGTTCACACCTGGTGTGATCACTTCTTCTTGAGTGACGGCTATACCAAAACATTTGTTCTGACTAATAGAACACAGCAAAAGTGATGAGAAATCTCTTCCAAGGTCAGGTTATAAAGGGACTATAGCTTCCATCATGGCTACTGA
Source organism: Hyaena hyaena (assembly GCF_003009895.1). Classification (NCBI taxonomy): domain Eukaryota; kingdom Metazoa; phylum Chordata; class Mammalia; order Carnivora; family Hyaenidae; genus Hyaena; species Hyaena hyaena. The sequence continues at coordinate 1,017,837 of NW_024081045.1, read as the reverse complement.
TTCTCACGCTTTCCATTCTCTCTGACGGAAGCCAACAGCCATGTGTTGCCAACCAATGGCCCTAAAGAGAGACAAACCTGGTGATCATGAGGCCTGCCAATAGCAGTGGAAATTAGCTCAGAATTGGATCTGTGCCCAGCTGGGCCTTTGGAAAACTATAACCCAGTGAGCATATTGACGGTGGCCTCAGAGAGATCCAACAAACGTACTGGCCAGGCAGCCTCCAGGTTTCTAACCCAAAGAAACTGTGAGACTATGAATATTTGTTTTTTAAGCCATTAAATTTTGGGTAATTTCTTATGTATCGAAAGATAATTTATACATATTCGTATCCAATAACAATTTGAAAAGCATCTAAACATCATTATATATTAGGAATAACCAAAATATGACACCACTACACATCTATCAGAAGAGCTAAAATTAGCAATAAGCCTTCTGATACTAGACATACTGATAGAGGTCGGGGGCAATAGACATGATCATGCATAGCTGGTTGGAGTGTAAGTTTATCTAATTGCTTTGGAATTTGGAAACCAGATTGAATACATGCATTCTCTGTATTCCCGTAATTCCACCCTAGTTACATACCACAAAGGAAAGAAATGGGCATGAGCAGAGACAGACATCCATTATTGCTTATGTCAGTGTTGTCTTTACTCATAATATTAAAAAGCCAGAAACACTAAATACAGATGAAGATTAAAGGGAAAAATACATTATGGTTATATAAGTACAATAAAATACAATAAACCACCAATAAGAAAACATACAGTTATATGCAGAGATTAAACTGGTAGAAATAATTCACAGGAGAAATAGATGATTCATGCCCAAGCTGTTTGATAGGATATAGCTTTAAAAGCAGGCAAATTTGCACCATTTTCCTTAAAATCAACATAATGAGGGGTGAAGGGGGGCGGAGACCTAGCAGGCTCAGTCAGTTAAGCCTCTGACTCTTGATTTCAGCTCAGGTCTTGATCACCGGGTCATGAGTTCAAGCCCCTCTTTGGGCTACATGCTGGGTGTGGAGCCTACTTAAAAAAAATCAACACAATGTTTCCTTTGAAGCTGAGACAGTTAATGAGTATCAGATGCATATGGGGTCTATCAAGGTCTTTGAAGTAAGGATTTTCCAATTTCTATAGGAGTTACACAATGTCCAATCCCTATCAGTTCATTAATATGCACATGTTTGCTCTGTGGAGTTTTATGTATGTAACTTATGCTTCCAATAAATGCATAATAAATAATACTTAAAAAGAGGGATTTTTTTCTCCTGTATTTCTATTTCAAGGAGACAAATCTGTTTTACTATGAAGTACATTTCTTTTTTTATTTAAAGTTTATTTATCCATTTTGAGTAGAGAACAGGGGAGGGGCAGAGAGGGAGCAAGAGAGAGAATCCCAAGTAGGTGCCACATAGCCATTGCAGAGCCGGATGCAGGGCTCAATCCCACAACCTGTGAGATAGTGACCTGAGTCAAAATCAAGAGTTGGAAGTTTAACCGACTTCCAACCTAGGCACTCCAAGATACCACTATTTCTATATATTAGTAAAAGTATTTAAGATTATAAATACCTAATTCTGTAAGATATAGTAAAACACATACACTACATATTACATTAATAAACTACTTGTGGCAATAAAAATTGGTAAAACTCTTTGTGTAAAGAAATGAAATGTGTTTTATGGCTTGTAATAAAATTCATTTCCCTTCACAAAAATGCAGCTTTGAGAAATTTACCATGAGAAAATATTTACCATGAGAAAATATATAAATACATTAACAGCAATTTTGGAAACAACTAATATTTAACTAATTAGTAAGTTGTTAAATTAGCTCCTTTCAAAAATGAAAATGCTCATGGAAGACTAAATGAAAGCATGGAAGATGTTAAGCAAAATGAACGAATCCAAATTTAAATGTACAGAATAATTGAATTTAGTAAAATAGGAAAGGGAATCTAGTTGACAGAGTTGAAATAGATGAGTGAATATGTTTTTGTGGTTTGATAGTTTTCGTTCTGAAATTTCCAAATTAAAAGTTTAGATACTACATTTATAACACACACCTAAAATGTCCACCACGCATTTTAAATTTTTTTAATGTTTATTTATTTTTGAGAGCGAGAGAGCAGGGGAAGGGTTGAGAGAGAGAGGGAGACACAGAATCCAAAGCAGGTTCCAGGCTCTGAGCTGTCAGCACAGAGCCCCTATGCGGGACTTGAACTCCCAACCGGTAGATCATGAGCTGAGCAGAAGTCAGACACTTACCTCAGACACTGAGCCACCCAGGCACTCCAACCGTGCATTTTAAAGGTGGAGCTGGCAGTTGGGAGCGCTACTGCGCATGCCCCTTTCCTGATGGGTAGGTTGAGCTTTGAAAAGGAGAGGTGAGGATAGTTTGGATGGGTTCTGAGGGCTCAACCAAAATTCACTTTTATTATTACCAAAAAGTGACTTATTCTTACTTTGTCCTCTGCTTTTGATCCCTACGTCTATGTGACTCCCACCAAATGCAAGATCCAGCTTCCAAATATCCCCGGTGGTACAAAGCAAAGCACAGCCTCCGTTTGTTTTCAGCAGATTTGTTTTTGAATGAAGGGCAAAGAGAACCAGAGCTGCCACATTCTGGCCGTGTGACCTTGAGTATGAATGTCCCACCTCTCCCTTTATTCCTTGAAAAACGAACAGGTCAGAATGGTTTGTTTCTAAGGCGGCTCCATGCTTAAAATTGTGTAAAATCTTACGAGCCAAATAAACTTTGGTTGTATTAACTTTATAATTGTCTGATTCTGTAAACTTTATCTACTTAAGAGCAAGTGGAAGATTATTTGCAATTATTAGGAAACTTCCTTGAGACAGCAGTTATAATGATAATCAGCACCAAAATTTGAATTAGGGCAATCATTATATAAAGTTAGCTGATTTGCTAACATTTTGATGACTTACTGCTTTTCTGAGGTGGCACTTACTTAATATTACCTTCATGAATTGCATAAATTCACCCTCCACTTTAAGATGTTTTAGTGTAATTCTGTCACGGTGCAGGATTTTTTTTGTTTTTTTTTTTCAGGTAACCTAATGAAGCGTGTTTTGATTTTAAGCTATAACTCATTGAAAGAAACATGATTACACTTCATGTGCATAGAGACTTTCTAGAATACACTGTTCTATCCTGCGGGGGTTAATCCCCCTCCCTCTTTTTTAAAAAATTTCTGCAAACATGACAACATGCTCTATGAAGTCATCTCTTTCCAGAAATACGCTGTAATTATAAGACGCAGACTGCAGTTATTTGACAGTTTTATAATTAAAATGATAAAAGCAGATTAGGGTCTAGAAGCAAAACCTGTTATTTTAGAAGTTGTGATCTCTAAATGATCGGTTCCTGGTCGGTACTATCATGGGTATTAAAAATAAATGCTTTAACATGTAAATAAATTTCCTGATTACCAAATTTTTTTATATAGTTTGTTCTAAGGGCTCCTGCTTTTGTTGTCTTAGTTGGAGTGACTGGAAAAATCCAAAGGAAATAAGACAATTCAGAGATAAAAACAGTGAGGCTACGGGACGTGTAGGCTGAGTAACCCTTACAGTCAGGACCTAGGTTGAAAGCAAGTGCTGTCTCTACAAGGTAAATACATAACTATGGGAAATCAGAGGGGCTGAAAAGAAGTAATTAATTTATTCTTTCTAGAAACGTTATTTCATGTATTTATTCACCTGAGAGTCTTATGTCTTTTGCCTGGAAGTTCTTTTGTTTACTTATCATTCACTCATTCATTCATTCATTTATTCATGAATATATCCTCACTTAGAATTCTAAGCCCTAGCTGAGAGGCTGGTAATATGCATATAATGAAGATCCCATTTTATTTCTGACTGGGCTCCCAATGCAGAGAGGAAGTAAGACGGGAAATCAGCTCAACCCCATAGCAGCGTTTGCTGTCAGCACAGTGGAATTTGGATGGCAACGTGAAGTGCCTTCTTGTCTGATGGGTCCGTAGGAGGCTGGTGGCTCTACACATCCTTCTGAAACTGGCTACAATGACACAGTTGAAACCTAACCTTATGTCTAAAAGGGTGATGGTGAAAAGCAAGAAATTATTTCTCTCTATTTCTCTTAAATACAAGAAGACGATGTATTTAAAAAGGCCAAGTCTGTGTGGGTAAACCATATCACTAAAATATGATTCTGGGTGTCCTTCGCTAAAAACGTTTGGAGGAAAATTTTCAAAACTGTGGTTAAACTTTTACTGTAAAAAAATTTTTTTGTGCTCTGTCTTTCTTTGTTTTATGGTTTTTAATTTTTAAAATTTATTTTATTTTATTCTATTATTTATTTATTTATTTATTTATTTATTTATTTATTTTAGAAAGAGAAAGAGAGAGCACAAACAGGAGAGGGACAGAAGGAGAGAGAGAGAATTTTAAGCAATGCTAAATGCCATGACCCTGGGATCATGATCTGAGCCAAATCGAGTTGGATACTTAACTGAGCCACCCAGGTGCCCCTAGATCTCTTTCTTAAAAGAGTAACTATTAAATAAAATAAGGATTGCTTTAAGAGCATTGAAATTATGAGTGCAATTAGAAATTACTATGAAAGCATTAAATCAAAGAAGTTTTCATTGCTCACCAGAATAATTCAGAGACCAATATAAAGATATAAAAATAGCCCATGTTCCCTTCATGACATTCCATTTTTTAAAGTTTATTTATTTATTTTGTGAGGAAGAAAGAGACAGAGACAGAGAGAGAGAAAGAATGAGTGGGAGAGGGGGAGAGAGAGAGAGAGAGAGAGAGAGAGAGAGAATCCCAAGCAGGCTCCATGGTGTGAGCACAGAATCGAATGCAGGGTTCCATCCCATGAATCCCACGATTATGACCTGAAACGATATCAAGAGTTGGACGCTTAACCAACTGAGTCACTCAGGTACTCCAGTGACATTCCATTATTAGTATTTTTATAAGTTTTTAAATATTCTCTGCATTTTACCTAATTGAGAACCTTATAGTTTCAAGTCCTCCTTTTTTAGCAATTATAAAATTGAGTATTTCTGCTACAAAATTCTTGTGAAGTCTTATTAAAAAAACATGATTGTTCCTTGTTAGACATTTAATACATTGACCATTTTAGAAAACACAGAAAATCGAATAGTAGATTAAAAACAATAAAAAGTTGAAATCATGCCAACCTGAACCATCAATTCGTTCCAACCAAAAACCTTCTTTCTTTATCTCCTAATTCAAGGAAACTTAAAATCACTAAAATACAATTACTGTCCATTTTTGCCATCCACCACAATCCCCTTTTATGCATGGGCATACTATATATTCTCTTAACAATATTATGATCACACCACACTGTTTCGTAATCTGAAGCATTTACTTAAAATATGTGTCATGATTATTTTCTGATTTCTCCAGTCTCTAAAAACTTCATTTTTATGGCTACAGATGAGAAGAAATTTATATGCACATGTATAATTTTATGTGCACTATTTATACTGTTCCTTATATTATCCACAGATTAAGAGGCTCTCTAGGTTATAAACGTGATATAAAATTGTGGTGTATACAATTCTGTGGTACTTTGGACTTGGGAAAACTAACTCTGAAGCTACACCCCCTGAGTCTTAGTCCTAGCTCTGTCAACTACCACTGTGACTCTGGGCAAATCATAAATAAGACCCATCTGTCTGGTGCTGGAGTTTTCTCATTAGTGAAATGGAAATGATAATTCTACAACAAGCAGCCTTCAGTCCACAGAAACCAGTCAAGGTGTATCCAACTTTGGAAATCTAACATTAAAATTTTCTTACATGATTATTAGAAGGCTTAAACATAAGTAAGTTCATGTTAAAGTAACCTGGAGCTTAGCAACCTCAGAAAACATCCACGCCCCCAGGACATGCACTGGCAGAACCCAGCAAAAAGCTAACAGGATAAGAGTGTGGGAAATGTAGTTTACAAAATTCCGACAACAGCATCAAAGCACAGAATACAGAAAGATGGCCTCAAAATGGAGAGCATTGAGATAAATAAGAAACACAAGTCGATCTGCTAGGATTGGGGAGAGAAGAAAATGAGCTGATGCACACAAGGCATTTGGGGCAAAGCCTGGCACAGAGTGAAAATTAAGTATTGACTCATTTTATTATTACCTAATTAATCTAAACCCAGATCTCTCATTATTTCTTTTCTAGATTTTTTTCCATTTCAATTCCAAAGAATTACACTTTAAAAGCTTAGATGAGCAATCCCTATCAAAATAACACCAACATTCTTCCCAGATCTACAACTAACAATCCTAAAATGTGTATGGAACCACAAAAGATTCCTAATAGCCAAAGCAATCCTGAAAAAAAGAAAGCCAAAGCTGGAGGCATCACAATTTTAGACTTTAAGCTGTATTACAAAGCTGTAATCATCGAGATAGTATGGTACTGGCACAGAAACAGACACATAGATTAATGGAACAGAATAGAGAACCCAGAAACAAACAAACAAAGCAAGAAAGAATATCTGGTGGAAAAAAGACAGTATCTTCAGCAAATGGTTCTGGGAAGACTGGACAGCTACATGCAGAAGAATGAACCTGGACCACTTTCTTACACCACTCACAAAAATAAACTCAAAATGGATAAAAGACCTAACTGTAAGATAGGAAGCCATCAAAATCCTAGAGGAGAAAACAGACAACAACCATTTTGACCTTGGCCACAGCAAATTCTTACTTGATGTGTCTTTGAAGGCAAAGGAAACAAAACCCAAACTCTTGGGATCTCATCAAGATAAAAAGCTTCTGCATGGTTAAAGAAACAGTTAGCAAAGCTAAAGGGCAACTAATGGAATGGGAATAGATACTTGCAAATGACATATCAGATACAGGGCTAGTATCCAAAATCCAAAGAGAACTTTTCAGATTCAACACCCAAAAACCAAATAATCCAATGAAGAAATGGGCAAAAGACATAAATATACACTTTCCCAAAGAAGAAATCTAGATGGCAAACAGACACATGAAAAAATGCTCAACATCACTCATCATTAGGGAAATACAAATCAAAACCATGAGATACCACCTCACACCTGTCAGAATGGCTAAAATGAACATCTCAGGAAACAACAGATGTTGGTTAGGATGTGGAGAAAGAGGAATGCTTTTGCACTGCTGGTGGGAATGCAAACTGATGCAGCCACTGTGGAAAATAGTGTGGAGGTTCCACAAAAAATTTAAAAATAGAACTACCCTATGACCTAGCAATTGCACTACTAGGTCTATCCAAAGGATATAGGAGTGCTGATTCGAAAGGGCGCATTACCCCAGTGTTTATAGCAACAATATCCACAATAAGCAAAGTATGGAAAAAGATGTCCATCTACAGATGAATGGGTAAAGAAGATGTGGCATATATATATATTCACATTCAATATATACCACATTCAATATATACCACATTCAATTGAATATACTTGGCAGTCAAAAAGAAGGCTATCTTGCCATTTGCAACAATGTGGATGGAACTAGATTGTATTATGCTAAATGAAATAAGTCAGTCAGAGAAAGAAAGATATCATATGATTTCACTCATATATAGAACTTAAGATACAAAACAGAAGAACATAAGGGAAGGGAAGCAAAAATATGATAAAAACAGAGAGGGAGACAAACCATAAATACAGAGAACAAACTGAGGATTGCTGACATGGTACTGGGTCAGGGGAAGGGCTGAAGGGGCGATGGGCACTAAGGAGGACACTTGTTGGGATGAGCACTGGGTGTTATATGTAGAAGATGAATCACTAAACTCTATTTTTGAAATCATTAAGAATAAATAAATAAATAAAGTAAAAATAAAAGCCTAGATGACATGGTAACAGAGCTCAGGCAGTGATTTTATTTTCATTTTGATTACCTTTTCTCTGATAATGGGATCCTCTCGTTTAAAGGGTGTTTTGTTTTCTTGTGTTTTTATCAAACCATCTTTTTCATTGACTCCACTTCTCTGTGGGTTTCATGCTTTCTTCCTACCGGCGTGCCTATGACTCTGGAATAGTATTCTAAAGTCTATGTGACTCTTATTTATATTTGCTGTGAAGAAGGAACTGTGTGGAGAGAAGTCTGCAAGCACGCACAATAAGCTGATGACGGAGGCAGATATTGGGACTGGCAAGGAGGCACTGTACTGACCAAAGCAGCACGAGTCCCTTATAGATTACAAAGTTCTAATCAGCTAATGGGTTAATTTGATTTACTTTTATAAAAATCACTTGGACATCTGTTTGCAGACTGATTTGGATGAGGAAGTCAAGGGAAAAATCAGGGTGAAGATTTAGGAAGCTATTGAAGTAATCTAGGTGAGAAATGGCCGTGGCCGAGACTAAGGTGATGTCAGTTACAGTTTGATGGAAAAGCAAGGTGCGTGATATATTTTTGAGAAAGGAATGACATATAATAAATAATAACGGTTTCAGAAAAGAAAGGAAATTGTCTCATTGGAACCTCCATTTTATATAGTGCAATCGCACATTCATATGGAAAGTTCCAGTTTCCACACTGAAAGCCTGGCTTTATTTTCCATTCTAGCAAAACAGAAACAAATGAATAATTCGATTTTTGAAATAATGACACAGAATATATGTTACTTCTTTTTTAAATGTTCTTTATTTATTTTGAGAGGGAGAGACAGAGCGCATGAGGAGGAAAGGGGACAAGAGAGAGAGGGAGGGAGAGAATCCCAAGTAGGCTCCGAGCTGTCAGCACCGAGTGCCCCGTGGGGCTCGATGCACAGGCCATGAGATCGTGAGCTGAGGCAAAATCAAGAGTCGGATTCTTAACTGACTGAGCCACCCAGACGCCCTGTTACTTCTTAGTTTTACATATAACCAAGTATTTACAAACTCTGTGACCATGCTATTAAAATTTTAGCTACCTGAGAGGCGCCTGGGTGGCTTAGTCGGTTAAGCGTCCGACTTTCGCTTAGGTCATGATCTCGCGGTTCGTGGGTTCGAGGCCCGCGTCGGGCTATGTGCTGACTGCCAGCTCAGAGCCTGGAGCCTGTTTCAGTTTGTGACTCCCTCTCTCTCTGACCCTCCCTTGCTCACACTGTCTCTCTCTCTCTCCTAGAAATAAATAAAAAATATTTAAAAAAAATTTAGCTACCTGATAGTTTAGATACCAGCTTGGTTAGTTATGACTTTATTTGAAGTAAAAGAAGTATAAGGATGTACTACCAATTTATTATTAAGTGTTCTGGACGACTACCATGAATTATAGATGAATTCTGAATCTTTCATTTAGATCACACTGCAGCAGATAGTCTAGATATATAAACACCAATACAAACTCATTTCAGTGTATTTCCATATTGATAAATTTAAAAGGAAAAGCATGTCCCAGAGACAGTTAATAACCAAGATACTTAGACCTTGAAATAGTGTGAGAAGAAATGTTTGTTTCAGGGTAGCAAACAAGACTTTCTTTTGGAGGCCTAGAATTGTTTGACATGTAAAATCCACAAACAAAGTGGGCAATAGAAATATTTAAAGAATAACATTGAGGGGCACCTGGGTGGCTCAGTTGATTGAACATCCCACTCTTGATTTCGGCTCAGGTCATGGTCCCAGGGTCATGGGATTAAGCCCCGTGTTGGGCTCCATGGTGAGTGTGGAGGTATCTCTCTCTCTAAAATAAAAACTAAATTAGGGGCACCTGGGTGGCTCAGGTCATGATTTTATGGTCCATGGATTCAAGCCCCGTGTCAGGCTCTGTGCTGATAGCTCTGAACCTGTAACCTGCTTCAGATTCTGTGTCTCCCTTCCTCTCTGTCCCTCCTCTGCTCTCTCTCTCCCTCTCTAAAAATAAGTAAACATTAAAAAATTTAACAAAAAAATTAAAAGAAATGGAATAACACTAAAAGACACTGTGCAGATCATACTTGGACAATAAACAACTGGTTTTAACTTCTGTGTGTTAGAAGCAACAGGGAAAGTGCACCAAGGTAACTAGAAATCTAACTCTTGGTCATTTTATAATAAGCTTAAATATTGGGAAAAAAACAGCCTCTGGCCTATAACACTGCTGCTACAGCTTCTAACCAGCAAACAGGGAGTAACGTTTAACTTTCTTAAAGAGGACTGACGGTCAGTCAGTGATCCATTCTCACAGGTTTGTCAACAAAAGCAGGAGAAGCAAGTAGAGAAGGTTCTACCATATCTGAGTTCTTAGAAAATAAATAAAATGAAAGTAAACAGTAGCATTCAAGACACGAACAGTTTATTTCAAGCATCTGCCATTCCACAGGGCATTAAACATACTTCATTGTCAATTGCTGGGGTAGTGGGAGGGGGCCACTGACTCAGATCAACCCATGACATTCAATATGAAGATATTATTATTTTCATCTCACTGGGAATAATGGATTCCTAAATCCATTCCTAAATCCATTCCTAAATGTCTTTAGGATTTCTACTTAAAGGAAAAGACCAACAAATTTCTTGACTTCATGATGGAAACCCATGTGGTTTGCTTTCATAGATTTACTGCCACCAGCAGTAAACTAAGTGGTCCAGTCTTTCAAATGAGGTTCCAAATGAGTTTAGAAAGACTGTGCAAAATATTGCAGAAGATCCTCCATCACACAATAGACAGGGCTGTTATGTGGACTTCTCTACCCCCGTGCAAATGTTGATTTCAGGTGCAGTTGCTCAGAGGCATAGCAGGACTTTGGGCAGTCTCATAGGAAGAGAATGGCACACTGAAGTTCCCAGTCAGCTGAAGGGAGATCTGATGGGTCACAAATTAGCCAGATGCACCTGTATAGGGAAAATAACCGTACCTCAATTCTTAATTGTATTAATGTGATTTGTGTTTGCCAGAGTTCCTGATCACCCTCCAGAAAGAAAGGTAAACCTTCTCTCAAAGAAAACATCTTATGATGCAAATTGTATCTAATATTTTCACAATTATTATCCAGCAAAAATATGTAACCAGAAATTGAAGTAGACAATATAATACGCAAACATGAATAATAATTAAAATAGGAACAAATTTATAGGAGATCCAGATAAAAACATCATCACACATGGACTTTGAATAACTACTTACTGTGTTGAGGAACCTGAAGATACAATTGAGAATTTAGGCAGATGGAAAATACATGAAAATTGAAAAACTGTGAGGTAGAATAAATGAATTAAGAACTCTATGGACGAATTTAACAGCTGACAACAAACACAGGAAGGAAATGGAAGCTTGAGAGGCAGTCTAGAGAAAAAATATTCAGAATGGAATAAAGAAAGATACGTGACACCTGGGTGGCTGAGTCGATTAAGCGTTTGACTTTGGCTCAGGTCATGATCTCATAGTCCGTGAGTTCAAGTCCCATGTCAGGCTCTGTGCTGACAGCTCAGAGCCTGGAACCTACTTCGGATTCTCTGTCTCCCTCTCTCTGCCCATCCTACACTTGCAGTCTCTCTCTTTCTTGCAAAAATAAATAAACATTAAAAATTAAAAAAGACAGAAAAATGGAGAATGTAGAAAAGAGTATAAGAGACACTTTGAGAAAGACCAGTGAGAAAGTCTAAGGAGAAGGTGGTGGGCAGAATTCACAGGTGTGAAGGTTACTACAAACCTCTTGCTGGATAACGGAAACAAAACAGAAACTCCAACTACTGACCTAGAAGTAAACGGAGAGTGGGGACAAAAAGCACAAAAGCAAACAAAACAAAACAAGATATAAACTTCCCAAGGGACAGATGACCTCTGAAAGGCCAGACATTGACTGTTACCTTCATTTCTAACAGAGGCACATTGAATGAGTATTCCAGGGAGAAGGTGGGAGTCCTGCAGCAAATACAAAGGAACTGAGTGTAAGACAGCAGTAACAGAAAATATGCAAAACCAGTTTAAATGTAGACAAAGTTGTCAGAGGTTCAGGAATGTTCTGGAAATATATATGTATATATATATATTTAATATGTATAATATACATACACATACACACACATAACTGATTCTTTTTTTTTTAATTTTTTTTAATGTTTTTTTATTTATTTCTAGGAGAGAGAGAGAGAGACAGCGTGAGCAGGGGAGGGTCTGAGAGAGAGGGAGTCACAGTCTGAAACAGGCTCCAGGCTCTGAGCTGGCAGTCAGCACAGAGCCCGACGCGGGGCTCGAACCCACGAACCGCGAGATCATGACCTAAGCGAAAGTCGGACGCTCAACCGACTAAGCCACCCAGGCGCCCCACACATAACCAATTTTTGTACATTCTTATATTCCTATATATTCGTATTCCATATGTATACATTCCTATACATTCCATATACATTCCTATATATATACATATATGGAAATATATATATATATACATACATACATATGAGAATTTAAAACGTGAAAGGATATTAAAGTCAAAGATATCAATTTTTAAGTGAAATATAAGTGTAATGTAAAAACTAAGATTGTCATGATGGATTAAAAAAATCTACCTGGTTCTTTAAAAATATGTAAAAATTCAAGGATGTAAAGGATGACAGAGATAAAAGAATGGAAATATATATGTCAGAAAAACAAAAATCACACTTCCCTTCAAAATGCTGGAAGCACTATACTAATACCCTATAATAATATTGAACAAAAAGATGCGAAATTAAAAAAATACAACTATTATAGATAAAGATTCACATTATCATCATAATAAAGGTTCAGATCACTAGGAAGATACACCAGTTTTAAATTCTGTGTGCACCTGATAACAATATAAAGAATATTTCATAATATAAAGGAAAAATAGACAAAATTAGAAAGACTTTTTTAAAGATTCAAAATAAATTGGAGGATTTCACGTCTCTTTCAATATCAAATAGTTCAATCCAATGGTAATTTCAAAATTATTGAAGATTTTATACAACTTTATTTAAAAACCAGACTAACTGATATTAAGGAACACTGTGCTGTACCTCCAATATACACAGAGACTAGAAAATAAAGTAAATCTCAACAAATGTCCAAAGATTGAAATCTCATTGAGTATTACATCTGGCTGTAGTGAAGTTCAAGTAGAAATCAGTTATTAAGAAAGAAGACGATGGGGTCCCTGGGGGGGCTCTGTCAGTTAAGCTTCCGACTTTGCTCAGGTTATGATCTTGCAGTTCATGGGTTCGAGCCCGGCGTCGGGCTCTGTGCTGACAGCTCAGAGCCTGGAACCTGCTTTGGATTCTGTGTCCCCCTCTCTCTCTGACCCTTCCCTGGTGTGCTCTGTCTCTGTCTCTGTCTCTCTCTTTCTCAAAAACAAATAAACATAAAAAAAATTTTTTTAGGGGCGCCTGGGTGGCTTAGTCGGTTAAGCGTTCGACTTTCGCTTAGGTCATGATCTCGCGGTTCTTGGGTTCGAGCCCCGCGTCGGGCTCTGTGCTGACTGCCAGCTCAGAGCCTGGAGCCTGTTTCAGTCTGTGACTCCCTCTCTCTCTGACCCTCCCCTGCTCACGCTGTCTCTCTCTCTCTCTCCTAGAAATAAATTTAAAAAAAAAATTTTTTTTTAAAGAAAGAAGATGAGAAGGAGAAAGGAAAAAAAAAGAAAACAGTTCTTCTCCACTGGCTTTTCCACTCCGCTCTCCAAGAGCCACACAATCGACTGTGTAATCTTTTTTTTTTCTTTTTGTGTATTTTTCTATGAATCTATGGCTATGTTTTGTTTTGTTTTGTTTTGTTTTGATACGCCCTAACAGATCTATACACCAGCTTTTATTTCAGTTCTTACTTTATAAGATTTGTCACTTTCTTGGAGAAATGGCTGATTCTGGCACATGACAGAGAAAATGAAAGATAAGACGGGAGCCAGGAGTAAGAAAAGAAGTGCTAGAGAGAGACAGAGAGAGAGAGGAGCAGAGGGAGAGAGAAAGATATGGAAAGGAAACAACAACAACAACAACAACACAAAGATTCACATTTGTCCAAAGGACAAAGAGATGCTCTAATTGCAGAAGCTGGAAAAATTTTAGAAACAAAATAAATTACGAGACTACTGAATTTTAACACAAAGAATATAGTAAACATTTATAAGCCTACACTAATATAAAGAAATGATGAACTGATTTATAAGTGGAGGAAAAGAGACAAATCTTCCTTATAGTAGAATTTCAAACAATAATTGTAGAAGAAGGAATGATGGAAAGAGAAAATTCATCTTAGAACACCATAGCAATTACTGTTTCAGGCAAAATCCCTGGAGAAATTGCAAACTTCGTGGTGAAACTTGGAGAAACACAGTAATAGCCTAGACCCAAATGATCTGCTGTACATATTTTTGAATTACTGTGGAATTCATGTGTCCACAAATTCTGTGACTTCCCTCCCCTCAGGAAAGGGCTGGACAACAGAACAGGGAAAGCAGAAAGTACAGTAAAACCTTGAATTGAGAGTAACTTGTTCTGCGAGTATTCTGAAAGACGAGCAAATGTTTCTAATAAATTTTTACTTGATAAACTAGCGATGTTTTGCCATAAGAGTCATACGTGGCACTGAACATCACATGATCACAACTGAGCCAATGGTTCTTTAAATTCACTTTGATATACAAGTGCTTTGAATGACAAGTATGTTTCTGGAATGAATTATGCTCACAAACCAAGGTTTTACTTGCTAACTTTACAGTCCAAAACTTGGAAGACACCACCCTAACCAAGTGATCAGGGTCCACATCGCCAGGAACAAATTGTGTTACTACATCTGTGTGTTATTCTTACCAAAATTTTATAACTCACTTCTACCATGAGACAACATCAGGTAAACCGAAACTGAGGTTCATTCTACAGAACACCTGACCCTTACTTTTCAGAAGTGTCAAGGTCATGAAAGCCAAGGAAAGACTGAGAGAACATCATAAATGAAAGGTGCTGGGTTCTGAGGTACTATAACAAAAGCATGCAGAATACTTTGATTGGATCCCACACAGAAATATAAGACATCAGTGAAAAAAGTTGCTGAAATCCAAGTGATGTGAATAGTTTATTTGAAGATGCTGTTAACAGAGCAAATTGTGTAGGTCCGATAAATAAAATACAGTTATTTAATATGTTAACGTTAGGAGAAGGTGGGTAAAGAGCATATAGGTACCTCTGTACCATATTTGCATATCTTCCCTAAATAAAATTATTTCAGAATTAAAAGTTTAAAAGCCAAAATAAATAAAGTAGATTAAAGATAATGTCATACAGAGCATACAATAGTTCCAGTAATGTCATACAAAGCATAGAATAGTTCTAGTAGATGTCACGTGAAGGAATTGTAATTGGAGTTTCTGATTTAGTTTTTCTCCCTCTCATAGCCCTACATTTGCAAATGGAACCCCCCCTACCCCCCAAAACCCTGAGTAGAATGTGCAACAAGGAGTGCATATTTAAGCTGCATATATGGACTTAAATATTGGGTCATTTATTTTATGTGCTAATTAATTTGTAAAAATGATACAAATTGATTTATAATATCAAATGCCTGATTGATGAGAAAGCAGAAATATGCTTATATTTTCTAGATGATTAAACCAAATAAAATAGTATTTCTTAACATTCCTCATTTGCAAATGCCAACATTTTATGTATGCATTTATGTGTTACACAGTGAAATAAACGATTCATCATTTTAAGTGCCTATTTGTGTTACTCATATTTTTATAGATTGTTCTTACTAGGTATTCAGAAAAAATATTTGTAATGTCTTATATTTAGATTAATCATTGTCTTGTCTAATTTATTTTTGCAGGTGAAAAATTGAATCAAATATTTCTCTTACATGGATTGTTTTTGGGAGTAAAACTCAGATGACTTTCTTAAATATTCAGAATAGAGTCTCCATTTCTATTATGATAATGTAGGAAAATTTCACATAAATGTAGGGTTTTTTAATTAATGAAAACCTACTGTCAAAATGAAATATGTCTTTTGAGATTTATAGAGATAAATGAATTGAATTAGCCTTCAGAGAGACCCATTTAAAAACTCCTACTTTGTGTGTGTCTCTGTGTCACATTTTAGTAATGTTCACAATATTTCAAACTTTTTCATTTTTATTGTATTTTATGGTGATCTGTGATCTTTCATGTTAATATTGTAATTGTTCTGGGCGCCGCAGACCATGCTTATATAAGATGGTAAACTTAATAGAGAAATGTTGTGTGTGTTCTGACTACTTCACTGACTGGCCATTTCCTGTCTCTCTCCCTCCCCTTGGGTGTCACCATTTCCTGAGACACAGCAGCATTGAAATTAAGCCAGTTAATAACCCTACAATGGCCTCTTATGTATGCCAGTGAAAGAAGAGTCACAGGTCTCTTACTTTTAATCAAAAACTAGAAATAACTAAGCTGAGAAAGGCATACCAAAAGCCAAGATGGGCTGAAAGCTAGCCCACTTGCCTGAAACAGTAAACCAAGCTGTGAATGTAAAGGAATAGCTCTTGAAGGAAACCGAAAGTGCTACTTGAATGAACACATGAATGATAAGAAAGCAAAACAGCCTTACTGGGGATAGGGAGGAAGTTTTAGCGGACTGCTTAGATCAAACCTCCCACAACCTTCCTTTAAGTCAAAGACTTCCTTTAAAGTCAAAAGACTTTAATCCACAGCAAGGTCCTATCTCTTTAATTAATGAAAACTGAGGGTGAGAAAGCTGCAGAAGAAAAGTCTGAAGCTAACAGAGATTGGTTCCTGAGCCTTAAGGAACTACGCTGAGTCCGTAACATAGAAATGTGAAATGAAGCAGCCAGTGCTGATGTAGAACTGCAGAGAGTCGTCAAAATCTAGCTAAATAATTCATAAAGGTCCCTGAACTGAATGTCAGATTTTCAGTGTAGATGAAATGTCTTTTTATTCAAAGAGCATGCCATCCAGAACTTTCATAGCTAGACAGAAGTCAATGCTGGCCTTCAAGTCGTGAGAGGACAGGTTGAGTCTCTGGTTAGGGGTTAATACAGCTAGTAACTTAAAGTCGAAGACAAAGTATCATTTACCATTCTGAAAATCCTAGGATCCTCAAAATTTGTGTGAAATCTACTCTGTCTGTGTTCTATAAGTGGAACAACAGAGCCTGGATGGTAGTACATCTATTTACGGCATGGTTTTACTGAATATTTTAAGTCCACTGTTGATACTTACTACTTAGAAAAAAAATAGATTCCTTTCAAAATATTACTACTGCTCGTGAAAGCACTTGGTCATCCAAGAGTTCTGATGAAGACACACAAGATTAGTGTTGTTTTTATGCCTACTAACTTTTATATGCACTGGAAAACCAAGAGAAAAATTCATTTAACTTACTTTATTGCAATACTTGCTTTATTCCAGTGGTCTGGGACCTGAAAGATTTCCAAGGTATGCCTTTAAACCATTTTTACCTTGATAGTGTATTAAAACTATTTCACAAATCAGTTAATGATATCAGTAACGTAGTATCGAGAATCATCAAATCTTTTAAATTAGTGCCTGGGTGGCTCAGTTGGTTAAGTGTCTGACTCTTGGTTTCGGTGCAGGTCATGCATGATCCCATGATTTGTGAGTTCAAGTCCCGAAAGGGGCTCTGCACTGACAGTGTGGAGCCTTCTTGGGGTTTTTCTCTCTCTCCTTCTCTCTCTGCCCCTCCCATGTTTTTTCTCTCTTTCTCAGAATAAATAAATACATTTTTAAAAATTTGTTTAAGTTAGTCCAAAATTTTAAAAAGGCAACACGTTTTAAGGAACCACATTTTTGCCATATTTTCCAAAATACATACCAAGATAAATGATACTTCAATTGTATATTTATATTATTTTAAGATAACCTCTAATAGAAGTAACAATTTGACAATCTGGGGACCACCCACCTCAGATTAAAATTTTTGCTAAATCTAATAACATGACAGTGAGTTATAACTTGAAAGGTTTCAATACAGGCAATCAAATATTAAAAGACTGAATTTTTTTTTAAGTTATGCATCCTTTGGAGAATGTCCGGTAAACACAGATGTGAATCACAAATGGCTCTTTTTGGCCACTTCTGGTTGATAGTTTACAAAACCATTTCTGTATTTGGGATATGATGTTGCCTTGGACCAAGCTGGCTTCCTATGGGTGTCTGGGCACGATCGCTGATTTTTTTTTTTTTTTTTTTTTTTTTTTACTGCTTTGGGGTTGGAGGAGGCTTCTGTCCCTGTGATCTCAGAATTTCATACTTGGATGGACACTTTGTTGGGGCCCTTGGCAGTAATTGCTCTCTGCACATCCAGATAGTGACTGTTTGGGGGGAGGGATGGCAGGAATCGAAGGTTCTACATGCCCTCTGCTCTCATCCTCTTTCTTGTATTCCATTTCAGGAAGGGCCTTGGGCAGCAGAGAAGTCTGAGTCAGAGCATCAACAGGCCACAGCCCCCATGAAGCTCAAGGGGAGAGTGTTCCTTGCCTCTTTTGGCTTGGCGAGTACCCAGAAACTTGGCCTCCTTTGGCTGTGTTTGCACCACTGAAGTCTCCGCCTCCACCCTCACACTGTTCTCCCTTTCCTTTGTGTGCCTGCTGTGTGTGCCTCTGGTGACAAAACTTGTGTGGATTTTGGACTCTTGCAAGTAACCTTTCTAAATTCAACACCAAAGTAAGTTATTAACTCCACAGTTTATTTCTCCATCCTAAGAGCTTTCCTATTCATTTTATTTTTTTTTAATGTTTTATTTATATCTAGGAGTGAGAGAGAGAGAGAGAGAGAGACAGCGTGAGCAGGGGAGGGTCAGAGAGAGAGGGAGTCACAGACTCTGAAACAGGCTCCAGGCTCTGAGCTGGCAGTCAGCACAGAGCCCGACGCGGGGCTCGAACCCACGAACCGCGAGATCATGACCTAAGCGAAAGTCGGACGCTTAACCGACTAAGCCACCCAGGTGCCCCTCCTATTCATTTTAAAATGAGTGAACAAAACTCATTAAGAGAATCTTACTTACTATTGGGGCGTCTGGGTGGCTCGGTCGTTAAGCATCTGACTTTGGCTCAGGTCATGATCTCAAGGTTCGTGTGTTTGAGTCCCGCATTGGGCTCTGTGCTGACAGCTTAGCTCAGAGCCTGGAGCCTGTTTCAGATTCTGTGTCTCCCTCTGTCTCTGGCCCTCCCCTGCTCACGTTGTCTCTCTCTCTCTGTCTCAGAAATAAATTTTAAAAAACAAAAAATTTAAAAATGAGTTAACAAAACTCATTGAAAGAATCTTACTTACTATTGGGGCATCTGGGTGGCTCAGTCAGTTTAGCAGCCGACTCTTAATTTCAGCTCAGGGTGTGATCTCACCGTTCATGATTCCAAGCCCTACATCGTATCAGGCTCTGTACTGACAGTTCAGAATGACACATTATTTTTTGCCACATTATTTTTCTCCTAACAAAAATTTAGATTTCAGAAGACCATAGCTTTTGGAAATTCTGCTTCCAACCCCTTCCACATTCTTGTAATTATTAACTATTTTGAAATATTTTTTAAACAATTTTTTAACATTTATTTTTGAGAGACAGAGAGACAGAGCACTAGCAGGGGAGGGAGAGAGAGTCACAGAATCTGAAGCAGGTTCCAGGCTCTGAACTGTTAGCACAGAGCCAGAAGCGGGGCTCCAACCCAGGAACCATGAAAGCATGACCTGAGGCAAAATCGAACAGTTACTGGACTGAGCCACCCAGGCACCCTTAGAACCTTTTTGTTTTAAAGTTAGATATTTAATGTTATAAGAATGACAGTCATAATGCAAACTGGAATGTGATTAAGTCCTATTTATTGCATCAAATGACCCAATTAAGGGGAGGCTTGACCTAGAATTTTCCCAGATAAAGAAATTGTTCAAATACTTGAAATTATAACTATAGTTAAACTCATGCTTGGAGCTGTTATTTCCTCTTTCTTCTCAGTTTCTTTGTTTAATCATTTTTTTTCTTTCCATCTGGCTGTGAGGGGAACATGATTTTTAATAATAAGAAGGAAAAAGAAGTGAACACGTAAGGGACTCATGGGATGACTTTTCCTGTCGACTGAGGGAAAGGGAAAACGTCTGCCTCTTGGATCAGGTGCCAATCCTCTGTTTCCCACTGAGCTTTCTTAGACCCATCTGTGATTCTTTCTGTGGGCATTCTGTTTCCAGCCTTACCTAAGTGTGAATAGTTTACAAGATATCTTTAAAAGAAAATTATTCCACAAAGAACTATTATGCAATTGAATGCAGATCTCGGTATGATATGTACCTCAGTAAATAAATAAATAAGATATGATATTTACTTCAGTGTGATAGTTACTTCAAAATAATCCAAGGGAAGTGGAGAAGTTTATAGGAATACAGTTGAAACAAGATTGTTTAAGAAATGACCATTGCGGAAACTGGGTAAAGAGCAGCTTCTTACATTATATCTCTGCTTCTCCCAGAACCTAATGAGCCCTTTGAATCAACTTGAGTGAAGAATCTAAGATTTTACATTTTTATTTTTTAAATTTTTTAATGTTTATTTATTTTTGAGAGAGAGAGAGAGCACAAGCAGGGGAGGGGCAGAGAGAGAGAGGGAGACACAGAATCCAAATCAGACTCCAGGCTCTGAGCTGTCAGCACAGAGCCTGACCCGGGATTCAAACCCATGGACTATGAGATCATGACTTGAGCCGAAGTTGGTCGCTCAACCAACTGAGCCACCCAGGCACCCAAAGTTTTTACATTTTTAATTCATTTTTTTATAGTTCAAAATTCACAATTAGAACATTTTTGGCAAGTCATTTTTATCAAGTGTTTCCAAATTGTTCACATTTGTCTTAAAAAAAATAACTATTTTCTCATCATCATTTAACAGCTTAATTAAATTATATAACTATCGTAAAATGTTCCAGTGGTGCAACAGTTTTAGGAATAAATAGAGTTAGTTTTTAGGAAGTAAACAGATCAATTGCCAGAAAAGTATATGGTAAATTTACTCCTATCTTTTTTTAAGTTGGTTAGTTTATTTTGAAAGAAGGAGAGAGAATCTCAGGCAACCTCCACACTGTCAGCACAGAGCCTGATGTGGGGCTCAGACTCATGAACCGTGAGATCATGACCTGAGCCAAAATCAAGGTCTGCTGCTTAACCAACTGAGCCACCCAGAGGCCCCACAAACACTATTATTAGTCATTTATTGCTGGGCAGTAATGAGTATAATTTCCAGAAGAAATACTGTTAATCTGGCACATTGATTCTTCCTGATATACCAACAAATGTCATTTTCCTTCTGCAAATGAGAACTTACATGAAAATCAGAGCCTTTCAATGCCCGAAGAGTCCAGTCAAGTGACATCTTGAATTCTCCCTATGCCTTATTTTATCAATTAAAAGAGCAATAAGTGGTCAACTCTAATATTTGGATTGCATGACCATTGGGTTTACATTCGATTCCTGTCTTCCCTCTGGACCATAATAGACAGAGCCTCAGCTAATCAATTAAGAGCCAATGCATTACTCTTTCTGGCCTAGCAATTCATGTGGAATAAATTAGAGTTAAGGTTATTTGTAAAAACAAAACAAAAATCAAACAGACCAACAAACGTTTGAAGGACAAGAACTGTACAAGGAACTCTCCACGGGGATCAGCTGTAAAACACCATGAAGCACTTTTCTGCACCAGAAGTATAGCTTCAGACCTATCCACCCCGATGAACTCCCACTCCAAAATCAGACTTTTCAAGGGAAACATTTATTCCAGTATGCATAATGGATGTTGCCTACTGGGCAAACAGCCAGCTGGCCAAACAAGCCTGCTTTGTATGTGATGAGGTCAGCATTCTTAACACTGGTGGCAGGAGAGGAGTTTGAAGTCTTTCAAATGACACAGTAGAAGAACCCACATCTTCCTCCAGGTGCAATATTTTCCTTTCCTCTGGCGCCATTTTGGAGGCAACCTGCTTCTAGAGTCCGTGACATCGAAGAGACTCTCTATAGAAAACTTTGGTCATTTCACTTCTGTATTTCCTGAAAAAAATAATATGTATTGTTTTAAGTCACCATGAATACACTAATTTGCTATTTGCAGTGACTTATGTTTCTATCAACTGTTCAACTTGAAATCCTCTAAGTAAAATTAATATAAAATTATGGAATAGTAACATTTTGTAAATATAGGCAGCTATTAAAAATAATAAACCAAATATAAAAATAGTTGGTATTATATATTTATGGGAAAAATACGTTGTAGAAACTGAATTTCATAAATATATTTTTGTAATTATTTCTTTTATCATATTTGATTGTTATACTGAGATATATATACCACATCTTATGAAATTGTATATATTTGAAGTAAATAAAAACGTCATGCTATTGTACAGGCAAAGCTAATTGACTGGATAGATGGATTTGTGACATGACGGTATATTTATCATTTTGACTCCATTTACAAGTATATTGTTGATTATTTTAATTGAAGATGCACTATTAATGTGATATTTAAAAATAAAAGGGAAGGGAAGAGTTTAAAATCATTCCACCTCATTAATTATGAGATAAATGTAAGTTCAAATAAAAACTTATCCTTTTCATGTCTACTACTAGGAAAAAACATTAGATGCATATTACTACCATTTTTTTGTTGGAAAATCAAATATTCAACCATAACTGTTTTTTAACAAAAAGTGATTTGCCAATAAATACTGTTAAATATATTTGCTGAAACAAATTTCTTTTTTTCAAGAAAATAATGAGAAAATTAAAATATCAATATTTGCTATTATGCTACTTGTAAAATCTAAGTACAAAATTAATAAAATTAAAAACAAATCACGTACTCTGTTGTGAAAAAAGAGTTATATAAATGAAGTTTTATAAAGTCGGTGAACAGTTTTTCATATTAATGCAATGGCTTAGGTGGACAAATAAAACTAACACTTAACAAACCCTTACAACTGTGTCAGTTACTTCTCAAAGGTGCTTAATGTGTTTTGTTTTCTTTTTTCTTTTTTGTTTTTTGCTCTTTTCCCTCCTTATTTTGAAGAGAAAAATGTCTGGAATTTAGTGATGTGAACTCACCTGCCCAAAGACACAGAGGTGATCAGAAGCAGATGTTTTTTCAATTCCATCTACTGAATCCAAGGTATTTTTAAAATATGCATTTATAATAAGCTAGAGAAATAATTTACAAAATAATTTACTGGAAGAACTATTTGATTTTTGCACTTTAATGCTTTCTTTTTAGAGCATTTTTAAAGGTTATTTATTTATTTATTTTGGAGAGAGAGAGAAAGAGACAGAGAGGGAAGAGAGAGAGAGAGAGAGAGAGAGAGAGAGAATCCCAAGCAGACTCCACACAGTCGGCACAGAGCCCAGCATGAGATCATGACCTGAGCTGAAATCAAGAGCCAGACACTTAACAGAATGAGCCACTCATACCCGTCTTTATTTTCATACTTACACAATTAAAATTGTTCCACTAATATCATATATCAATAAAGAACAAAAGGATATGATAGTTTTTAGATAATTACAAATTAAAATTTTTAGTCTGTCTAGTCCTAACATACCCTTACATGAAATGATGAATCTTGAAGTGAATCTTTGTTCTTTCATTAAATAAAAAAGTGTACACAGTACATTTAAAGTTCACAACCGGATGCTTTAATGTGCATATACGTAGTGAAATGATTACTATAGTCAAGCTAATTAACATAGCCTCCTCACACAGTTACCATTTGTGTGTGTGTGTGAGTGAGTGTGTGTGTGTGTGTGAGTGTAGTAAGAGCACCCGAAATCTACTCTCTTAGCAAATTACCATCATTCAATACAATATTGTTGACTATAGTCCTCACGCTATACACTGGATCTCTAGACTTACTCATCCCATGTAACTGCAACTTTTACCTTGAGGCCAATATCTCCCCATTGTCCCCACACGCCAGCCCCTGGTACCCACCATGCTATCTCTGCTTCTTTGTACTCAACTTTTTTTTTTTTTAAGATTCCATATATATGTGACATAAGCAGTATTTTTCTTTCTGCGTCTGGCTTATTTCTCTTAGTGTAATGTCTTCCAGAGTCATCCATTTTGTTGCAAATGGCAGGATATCATTTTTATTTTTTTGTGTGTTTATTTATTTTTGAGAGAGAGACAGAGCATGAGTGGGGCAGGGGCAGAGAGAGAGGGAGACACAGATTCCAGAGCACGCTCCAGGCTCCGAGCTGTCAGCAGACACTGGGATCTTTTTAAAAACTGAATAATATCCGTATGCTACATCACTATTCCTTTATTCATTCATCCATCAATGGACCTTTAGGTTGTTTTCTTATCTATTGTGCATAATGCTGCAATAAACATGGAAACACAGGTATCTCTTCAAGGCACTGATTTCATTTCCTTTGGATATGCACCCAGGAGTGAGATTGCTTGATTTTATGGCCGTTTCCTTTTTCATGTTTTCAGAAACCTGCATAAAGTTTTCCATAGTGGCTGCACCAGTGAATATGCCCACCAACAACATATAGGATCCCCTTTCCTCCTGATCCTCACCAACACTTGTTATCTCTTATTTATTTAATTTTTTGATAGAGCTGCCCTATCAGGTATGAGATGATATTGAGGCTTAAATTTGTATTGAAATTAATCTCTGGAGCTTAGAACAAATCCAGGGCATTTAAGGCAATTAATCTCTGCGTACAATTCCACCCTATTTTATGCTCTCTGCACAGGCTCCTGCAAGCCTGCCATTGACATACACAACATCAGAGACTTTGCTCATCGACTTGAAAATGTGTCCTTAATGTTAAATGTCTGCTTGAAGTTTTATAGCATGAATGACAGAGCACAGTGACAATATTTCTCTAGATATGGTAAATAATCACATTTGGGACCTTTTGATGTTCGCATAACATTTCTTTATGAAATATAATAATTTATAGCTTGCAATGTCCCCATCCAAGACAGGCACATGACAAAGATTTTTTTTTCATTTCCCCTGGTTTTGTAAAGAGTCTTTAGCTAGGAAAATCTGGCCTTTAATTAACCTCTCAAAACTGTGTGTATAGAATATTGTTCTTATTGCCTTACTCATTAAGGAACTGAGATACAATTCTACTTAATTATAGAAACTTTCTTTAGTCTTGATTTTAATTTTCCCAGAAACTACTCTCCACTTCTTGAATGTTGCCATTTTATTCTTGAGTTTATTGTTTTTAAGTATATTAAATAGTTTACTGATTTCAAATCACCTTGGTTTCTTTGGGAAGTCTGCGTAGTAGGTTTTTAATTTTTATCTTTCTATTTTTCTGAGGAATATTAAGATGACTAACATAGTAAATTACAAATGCTAGGCTTTAAAGAGTACTTTTGTTTGTTACTTGAGAAGAGGGGGCTGAATATCACTTTAAAGATTATACAGATTTTGAGGGGCCTGGGTGGCTCAGATGGTTAAGCTTTCAGCTCTTGATTTTGGCTCAGGTCATGATCTTACAGTTCAAGAGTTTAAGCCCCATGTCGGGCTCTGTACTGACAGCACAGAGCCTGCTTAGGACTCTCTTCCTCTCTTTCTGCTCCCTCCTCTCCCCCTCTCTCAAAATAAACAAATAAACTTAAAAAAAATAAATATTGTGCATATTTCAAACAAAGTGTAAGTATCAAGACTTTAACAATAAAAATTATCTGAACACACACACACATATATTGCTTCACTTGCATGTATAAAGTGAGGTGTCTCAATTTTTCAGAGTAGTCTTGCAACCTGACTAGACAACTTTAAAGGATAGGAGATTATAAAGGATGTAAATATAAAACCATGTTACCCTTCAAAGTTCACTTCCTTGAGGCATCACGGTCTATTGGAAACACACACACATATGAATGTGCACCATATTCTCTTCAGTCAGGTGCAACGTTTCTGAAGACAGACTCTGCTGTTTACTTTAGGTAAGCTGACTTACAAAATCCTATTTTGCCCATTTGTAAAACAGAAGAGAAAATACTTGAAATTGAAGATGATTGTGAGGACTCCATTTTTCCATTTACATAATGTCTAGAGGTGGCTTCCCACATGGCAGGAGCTGAATTAATGGTATTTCTCTATTGTATTTTTAAATCCCTTTTTTAGTGTGCTTTGTGTGGGTATATGCATATAAAGACACATTACATGAGTTACTGAGTAGTTGAGTTTCCAACTCAAAGGAGAAGAAGCCTTTCTAAAGACATCAAGCTTATATGTGAAGAAAGAAGGGTGCATACATTTGCCACCAGGGGGGTAGGAAATACAGGCTGGGGCGTGTCATCATCCAGATATGTCCCAAGAGGGATTCTCTCATGAACGAGGTGCTTGGGGAAACATTCCACCGAAGGACACTATGGTAATACCTAGCCATTCTCAGAAATCCACAGGACATTAGGCCGTACGGGTCCTCTGTGTGGTCATGAAGAGAGGACACCCAATCCTACTGTGAGGTTTAATTAAGCATAGAAAAAAATGTCCCAAGTGGGAATAGGAGGAGAAGATGCTAAGGATTTAATCAGCCAAATAGATATCAATCATATATAAAGGTAATAACAGCCATGTTAATGGTCATTGAACATTGCAAGAAGTGACCACACCAATTGCACTTATTTCCCCACTGATAGAAATGTATTGTGACCACAAGCTTTTGAGGCAATTTAAATCATTGTTTCATTTATCTTTTATTATGCAAATTATAAAAATATGAATAATACATATGGTTAGATATATGATACAAGTTTCTTCTATTTCCTTCTGCTCCTATAGACTTGCCATTATGCCCACACGCTTCCTTTTGTTGCTTCTGTCAAAGATGGATCTATACATTCATTCCACATTCTTTGTGGTTATGACTTTGCTTCTCTGCTTAAATGATAATTTACAATAAAAATTCCACTATCTCAGCAGGAAGATTCTGTTTTGATGGCTCTTGGGGACTTAACAGATTTCAAATTATTTATCCCATAACTTCTTCAGAAGATATTATTTCCTTTAATTTTGTTTATGAGTTTACATGTACCTATATCTATGTTAAAGTGTATCAGTCACTGAGCAGTTTTTTTTTTATTCAATTTAAATAGTTTCCATTTAAATTTTAAACTTGCCTACAACTTGCACTGTTAAACTATTTTATAACTATCCACTGATCCCAGCCTACCATAGGCTGTTTCCAGAAGAGAGTAAACATTACTATTACCTTCTCATCTGGTTCAATTTTCTATTCTTGTCAGTTACCTTTTCTTGGCTAGCCATGAAAATTCATACACATCGAAGTTGATTCATTTGTATTCCTGTTTCCAAACATCAAATAAAGTCATCCATAAATTAATTTTATGAGCAATTAAGTTCTTCCAAGTCAATACTTTCTAACTTGATTTCTCTTTTACAATCAAGACACAGTTTAGCTCCATTTTATAACATTAGGCACAGCTCTGAGATACTTTGCTATTTTCAGTTTCTCCTTTCATTCTTTCTTTCCCTCCTCCTCCTCCTCCTCCTTCTGCTGCTGCTGCTGCTGCTGCTTCTTGTTCTTGTTCTTCTTCTTCTTCTCAATAAAAATAAATTTGGTGAGAGAGTGGGGACTTTAACACTGTGTGTGTGAAGAGGCACCTGATGCCAAGATTCAAGGAAGCGAATTATTTAGGAAAAGGGCTCATGGTCATGGCAGTAGAGACACTGCCATGATCCCATCAGGTGTGGGCTCAGGAATTGAAACAAAGAGAGAATTCAAATCAGCAATGGCCCAGCAATTAGATTAAAGACAGACGGTATCCAGTGTGCTTTAAGGATGTGAGTAAATGTAATTTGGGGGGGATAAAAATTGGCCCTCTCCATAGGTCTCATTATGGTCATTTAGAAGAAACTTACAGAGAAGATAGACAATTTTGATTCTAACAGCTTTCAAAACAATGCTAGAAGAAAGGAAGGGAAAATGAGTAGGCCCCATCAAATTGTATGCGTGTTCTCTGGAAAAACTAATCAGGGTGGACCCAAAGAGAAGCAGAAAGTCAAGTATTACTTCAAATGGCTACTACAAAGATGAAGAAGAAAGAAGATGATACAGGGGTTAGAAAAGTGATATATAGTAAACATCCAATGGTTAGTAGATATTATGTTTATGATTATCATTATCATTACTATGTGTATCAAGATTTATAACTGTGGTAGCCTTTTCTTTAGTTTTATTTCCATTCTTGTTTTATTTTATCCCTGCATCTCATTTCTCCATTTTTCAGGAAGTTGGTCAAGATTACTAAAACCATTTGCTTAATCCCTGGGATGAGGGGGTTGGGGTGAGATGTGAACATCTAAGGAATAGTTCAGGTGCTGGAATTCTTTTTGTGTTGCGATACAGAGTCCCACATGGTTGATGACTAAAACCAAGCAAATATACAAAGCCAAGACCAGAGTATGTGAAAAGCTTTAGATCAATTTGTTGTAGAAAAAAAAGTGAACTTCATTGTTAAAACAGTCTCATGTCCCCATAATAAAGCTGAGAAAGGAGCAAATCAGATACATAAGAAGAAAAAAAAACAGCACTTAAAGATGAGACCACAGGTGTCACTGAAGAGAACGCATGAATAGTGCATGAAAGGGCTTGTGAAAGCCAGCAGCCAAGGAAGGAAGGTAAGGAGAAAGGAGATCCATTTACTCCTTTGAAATTGCCATTATGTGCACACTACGGCATGATATTTGACACGCAGCAGAGAGCACTACATTTCTCTCATGCCCTTTATCCCAGATGGGACCAGGCTAGCGACTCCTTGGGCTCATCATCATCTAGAGCTGCATGACACACCTCAGCAAGCCCTGGTCACACGGGGCTCATGAACATTTGAAACACCAGGAGTGCGAATGAGAATGTGTAGTGAGTTTAGAACACACCCAGTAGTTTGAAGACTTAGCACATAAAAAAGACTATAAAATACCTCACGACCAATTTTAAATATTACTCACATACTGACATGATAATATATCAGATGTTTTGTGCTAAAACACACCCGCCACTAAAATTAATTTCACCTGTTTTCTCTTGACTGTCTTAAATATGCTACTAAGAAACTGTCATTTCATCCACGGCTAACATCATATTTCTCTTGTGTAGAAAAGCTCTAGAGATCTTGTAATACTCTGGGATGGTCTGGAACAACCACTTTCCACACCCAGGCTCTTTCATTTAATACTCCAAGGACTGCTTGGAGTGTGATACTATTATTTTCATTTTGCATGTGACAAATCATACCCGGCCAGGAAGTGAGTAATTTGCCTTGCCTGCATTCAGGTACTGGAGCTGGGATTTGAGCAGAGTTCTGACCTCCAGACTCACCTCACCAAATGCTCACCTCACCTGGCTCAAAAGTGAATATGCTGGAATTCCTCCTCGAAAGGATTATGAAAGGACTCCATGGGTCTCCAACCCCATGTAAACCTTTATTTGGATTTCAAACTACCTCCTGATATTAAATTCGCATAAGATGTACTATTACATGAGAGGATGAAGAATCTCTGGTCTGAAAGGAAACAATTGTACACATTCCATCAAACCAAATGTTCAACTGGAATCCATCCATGCAAGACTTAATATCTGGCTTGTTTTTTATAAACAGTCAGTGTAGACACAAATCGGCACTGCTGCAGTCCTTCAGCAACCACTAACTGATCTGTCTAAGCAGTAAAGAAACAAGGATGATTAAGACATAGTTTCGTTCTCTCAATGAACAGCTTGTGGAAAAGAAGGGGGTTCAAGAAATGACTAATAGAGTTTGGTCAACACCATATGACGAGTACAAAATTGAAACATGATAAACTTTGAAGTATTAACAACCATTTGAAGAGGATAGGAAATGCTCCAAGGGAAGAATATTTTCCTGAGACTTGAAAGAAGAGGCAATTATTTGAACAAGAAAGAGAAATATGAAACTCCAAGGTACAGTCAGAAGCTATAGGTCTTGGGGTGCCTGAGTGTCTCAGTCAGTAAGTGACCACCTCTTAATTTCAGTTCAGGTCATGATCTCATGGTTTGTGGTGTTGAACCCTGCATGGAGCTCTATGCTGACAGCACAGAGCCTGCTTATAATTCTTTCTGTCTACCCTCTCCCTCTGAATAAATAAACTTTTTAAAAAAGAAAAAATATGTAGGCTTAGATAACTTTTTTTTTTCTTGCCAATGATGTCTTGGGTTTATATTGCAGGAGTCAAGAATATGGAATATGTCTAATCTCTACTGAGGATGGGGGCTGATGATGACACCATGGGTGAGTGAATTGCCAGGCATGTTAGGCTCTCTGATCATCTGGGCTGTGGGTTTCTCTTTGCTCACACTCAGCACCTAAATTATAACATTAAAACAAGGCAGAGGGATCAAGACCCTGCAAGGTCATTTTATATCATGAGATCAAGATAAAGATCCAAAGGCCAGATGGTTATTATTTTTAGGGGGGAAAAGTAATCATATTGACTTTACAAGGGGTTAAAACTTGAAAAAGAGAAAAGCTAGAAAAAATTGAATACATACATAATGGATGAGGTCAAGGGCACAAGAATCTGCATGTCCTCACTGCACAAGCAGAATTGATGAAATGCAGGACAGAGTGGGAGGAATGGGCAGATG
This sequence comes from Hyaena hyaena, assembly GCF_003009895.1. NCBI lineage: Eukaryota > Metazoa > Chordata > Mammalia > Carnivora > Hyaenidae > Hyaena > Hyaena hyaena. The sequence continues at coordinate 987,243 of NW_024081045.1, read as the reverse complement.
GGTTTAAAAACTGATTGTTGATATTAATACTTTATCAGTATATTGGTTTTTAATTTTTATCCCAAAGCATCCATAAAATGGCATTACATAAGTAGTGTAATACTTAGAATTCAAAAGGCTACACGGGTAGTTTTTTACTGTAGATTTGTCTGGGGGAAAAGATAAATATACAAATAATAATGACCTGCATTGGGATGTGTTTCTACAGCGTATAAAATGACAATACTATTATCTGAAAACAACGAATAAAAAGGTCATATGTATTCTTAAGGAGGTTGTCTAAATTTCAGGTATATATTCCAAGAAAATATCCTAAAAGTTTCAGTTCATTTGGTTTTATTTCTCAAAGTGTTCATAGGTAATCAAATAATCTATGTCTTAAAAAAAAAAGGAAAAAAGAATTAGTTGATTTTTTTTTTAAGATTAGCATAAAGTAGTGCAGAATGGTTTGTGCAGATGCTCGGGGACTCTGCATTGCTGGGGAATGGACAGCATTGATCCTCTTCCCCACCCCTTGGAGAGAAGGACCTAGAGTTTTCTGTAGCAGATGCTTGGAGATGACTTCTCGCGTATCAGAAGCACAACGCAGGCGCAGATCTAATTTGAAGAACAAAGCGTGTCGAATAGTTGTACAACCCCCAGAATTCCAATGATGTCCTGGATCTCCTCTCAGCGAGGAAGAACAATGAGCCATGTGCGATGTGCTAGCATGGCCTGCGACCTCACACATCCTGGACGGAGGGATCAGGGTGGGGCCGCTCTTCTGGGTCCCCAGGGGCCTCTTGCTAGAGTCAGCCCTCCGGATCTGGCCCTGCTCCCGGGGCTCATCCAGAGAGGAACTGACATTTACGTGGGCACCTTGGTGCCTGACTCTCCACCCCCCTCTACTCCCCCAGCTTAAACGGCCTGCCAGAAAGTTTGTTATAAAAATTCTACCTATGACCAAGGAAATAGTGTGAAATTAGAAGTTGGGGCCCTGAGGTTCTGCTGAGTGCGGACTTCGGGCTGGAGTGCCGAAGAAGAGCAAACCCTGAAGCAGCTGAGGGTCCCTGGCCTTGACGCGAGCTTTGATCTCGTGTATGCATCCTGCCACCGGATGAGTTCTTCTTTCCTGGATATTTTCCAGTTCCACTTAGCCATCTCTTAACAAAAAGGCGTGTCTCAGAGAAAGGAGGAGGAGAAAGTCACCATGAGGGAAATAAAAGATAAACTATTACATTGGCATGCTGGAGGTAAAGGCACAGAGTCTGGGGAGGGTGAACACAGGTCCAAATGGAAACCAGGAAAATTCTGGACTGAGGAAAGAGGTTGGCACACGGTCTCCAGAAAAGGTTAAGAGCTGATTGCAGTGTTGCGGTCTGTGCCTATCATCGATAAAATACGATATTCCAAAGTCAAAATAGATGCCTATCTCTCCATCTGCACGAATACACCTATGAATATAAAGATGAATTTGTGAAGAACATTATTAAGTCATGTATTGGCACAATTTATTTGTTGACACAGTAACAAAGCATGCTTTCAGCTGTGAGTAAAATTGATTTTTGAGATCTATGTTCACGGAACAGAGAAGAAAATCTTTTTTCAAGAACCGCTTAAATTTTCAAGACAATGAACTTCGCAGAGCCAAACCAGATTATTGTCGCTGTCCCTAAAATCAAAGCTCCTCATTTCATAACAGTATTGGATTTTATAAAACGGCATAAAATAGGGGTTGCAACAGGAAGCATTTTGACAAACCAATTGGGATTTCAAGTAAAATCAGTTTAAAGTTCTATCGATAGCCACACTTTTAAAACTCTTACTGTAATGCTAGCTGCATCGTTAGATGTTTTCAGTGCATTATGTCATTCATCATGCTAGTCGTATAAAAGAGCTAATGTTACCCCCATTATAGAGACGAAGAAACAAGTTTTAAGATCTTAAATAACTTGTCTGACATCACTCTTGGGACTGGCAGAGTTGATTCCCAGCCAAGCTATTTTGACTCCAAAGCCCTTGTGAGGAACCTTCAAGTTATTGTTCACCCCACCCCTCCTATTTAGGCAAGAGAAGGGAACTTCAGAATAGTGTCTGCATATGTATCAAATTAAGTAATGGATATATTTTTGCGTTGATGTCTCTTGGTGGAATCATTAGTCCATTAAACCTTCGTAACAAAGATTTGAATCATAAAATGTTATGGATGCTTGTAAAGACATCCACGCTCACTTTCTCAAGTATGTGTATGCAAGAGCATATGTACATGACACTTCTTCCTCCATGAGCTCAGATGATGATAAATTTACTGCTCACCAGAGGTTTTAGTTGGCTTGATGGGAAGTGAGAGACCATTTTTTTTTTTTTATATATAAGTATAAAGGGATTTCCCAGAGCAATCACTTTCAAGTGTTTTTCATATGCCTTCCAGGGGGTTGCCAAAAAGTACTTTTCTGGTGATGTACTTTTCCTAACAGATCTTCCTTTGCTGGCCAGTTGAGGGACTTTAGTTCACGTTCCTAGCCAATTATCAGATATTGCTCTCCTCCAGGAATCAGGATTTACAGCAAATTCTTTTTCTTTCTTTCTTCCTTCCCTCCCTCCCTCCCTCTCTCTCTCTCTTTCTTTCTTCCTTCCTCTCTTCCTACCTCTCCTCTCCCTCCCTCCCCCCTTCCTCCCTCCTTCCCTTCCTTCCTTCCAAGCTCTGTGCTGTTTCTTTCTATTCTTGTAGCAATGATGGTTGGTATTGTGCTTTGAAATCTTCCCTTCTCTAACTGAAACCATCAACTTCTGGGAAATGAGACTGCCATAAATTCCCTCTTTGGGACAGGTCCACTCTGGCGAAGAAGACTGAGATTAAAATCACATAAATCCCTTTTCTGGGGGAAGTTTGTTGCCAGGAAGAAAGAAAGGATAGTCCACTTCCATAAATAAACCTTATCACAAACCTTATCATCTCCTGTTTTTTCTTTTGAATTAATTTGTCTTTCAAGACACCCATTGTTCATGCTGTAAGCATTAACTGAGGGATAATTTTATGATTTTTAAATGGCTTTCTTTTCTATCAAAGCTATATGTTATTATAGAAACTTTAAAAATAGAGAAATTAAGAGGCAATTAAGCTTAGACTCATTAAAAATCACCCCCCTGGAGATAAATACAATTCATATTTGTATGTGGAAGTGTTTAGTCTTTTCTTTGTGAATAAGTATATACTTGAGAACATTGATTTCTGAGTGTATTTAATATAGAAATATTCATAAAGAACAAATAGAATTAAAAAAGCAGGATGGATTAGTTAAAGCTTTTTATCAGTCACCAATTTGGGTCCAATGTGTGTTGATTTTTTCAGTTTTGTCCAGTAATCGTCTGCATATATCAAGGGAAGCCTTTCTGCCCCTTCTCAGCTAATGTGTTCCTTTATCTCAGGCCTCACTGACACTGAGAAGAAACCATATTGTTTCTGTCTGCCTCAAGACACCCATTTGTTTGTCCCATTGAAGTCTGTTATGACCCCTCCCCTTTCTCTATCATGTTCAGTATAGAAACCTTAAACTTGACTCTCTAGTGAGCTATCTACTTCTTTGTGGGCTGCCATATATCTGTACATGAAACTTTTTTTCTCTTCTGTTAACCTGTCTTTCCTCAATGTGATTTGCAGGCTTCCAAATATCAGCCTCACAGGGTACAAAGAAAGTCTTTCCTTCCAGAAAATAACGAGGGCCTTTTCTGTGTCAACCACACTGGGCTAAAAAATGCCCAAATAGCCAACTAAGCTTTATATTTAGGTATGTCTCTAAGGGTGCTTCTGGAAGAGATTATCAGTTGAACTGGCAAATTAAGTAAAGAAGGTCCCTTCACCAAGGAAGATGGGCAGCATTCAATCCTGATGGCCTGACTAGAACGAAAATTGGTGCTAAGTAGTAGACATGAAATATGCTAAGTCAGTCTATTTAGATGATGAGTGGCCATGGCAATGAAATGATGTGATAGTGATGAGGGAGCATAAGTCAAGCTGGCACTTGACTCCCCCCCCTCATCCCTCCCCCAAGGTGGGATATGTGTGATAGTCCTCAGGCACTCTGGCTGCCTAAGGGCAAAGGAAAGGACCAAAAACAAAAGGTTAAACTGATAGAGTTCTCCATCAGTTTACAAATATGTTAGTAAATTACAAGAAAAGGAATCTTATAAATAGCTTCATTTCCAGGAACTCCTTACTGTCTTAATGATAGTGATTTGATTGAGGAAAACAACAACCTTAGCTTGACAGTAGCTAAGCCTCCAGTAATCTCTGAGTCTTCTTTAGCATATGGAAATCCCTTTTAAAAACTTCCTCTTGACTTTATTTCCCCCAACTCCATAGTATATAACCAGTCCCTCCCCACAACACCAGTGCAGCTCTCGTCTATCTATCTATCTATCTATCTATCTATCTATCTATCTATCTATCTGTTTGTCTGTCTATCCCTCTATCTATCATCTATCTACTATCCATCTCTCTCTATCTAATAGCTATCACATTGCCTCTGATTCTCTGGAAAACTCTGATTTAGTTTGAGAGGAGGACATTTCATATCCCACGTGCATGTGTTCTTTGCTGAAACATTTACTTTGTACCTTATAATGAGTCCTATAATAGAAAAAAAAATCCATGACAAGATTTTTGATTTGAACTATTGGGAGAAGAATAATCCAAACTAGACATGAAACAGCAAAAAAAATTTTTTTTTTCAAGAGCATGTTTCATTCCAGTTTATAGACTCTACACAATAGTTTAGCATCCTACAAAATTTCTGATTTGTTGTCCAAGTTGAATAAAAACTTATGTGTAAATCTTGCAAACATTATCCTTCTATTTTGAATTCTTACATTGGATCCATTTTTCAATAAGTTAGAGGTTTCAAGTCAAATTTTCAATAATAATGCAAAGATTCCTATCAGCTAGATTCAGCTATGAGTAACAGGGACTTAAAAATTTTTAGCCAAAACAGGGGCTCCTGAGTGGTTCAGTTGGTTGAGCATCTGACTCTTGGTTTCAGTTTAGGTCATGATCTCACAGTTCATGGGACACGCTATCCTCAGTTGCAAGGACTGAGGAACTTCCTTTACATTGCTTGTCATGACCAAGTGGTGCTGGGAGCCTCACCGGCCTCGCTGGATGACAGTCACAGGGAGGAAATGGCAGCGTTTGCACAGCTCCTGCCATGAGAAATGACTCCTTCTGCCACTACTGGCTCATGTTGGAAATGAGGCTGCTGGTATTGACCAGGTCTCACAGTATTCCAAATCAGACCGATATTCCCCACACAGATTGCTCATAAGGAAAAGCATATTCCTGCCTTTTCAAAAGAGACATCAGATGAAAGCATTGTGGTTGATTGTCAAAAGACTCTTCCTATGGGCCTTGCAGATCCAAGACTTAGATAATAAAGGGGGTTAAGAACACAAGAGTTACAATTGGGTCTGGCCCTGAGACAAAGAGCCCAATTTAGAGTTAAGGGCAGATATCCACCCCCACCCAATTGTTTCTGCTTGAGCACTGCTCACCGACACCCCCACCCCCAACCCCCCGGCCCCCAAGCATTTGTTATCAGTATTTGGAGTGACTTATTCTGGCCTTGAATATGCTGATTGCTCCCTGTGAAGGAACATATTGAGGAACTTCTTTTGTGATTAAAGACCTGTTTGACCCCTTCTCACAAAGAAGTAACTTCACCCTTTTTATGCTAAAAATATTGTCTGGTATGCTAAAGATACCTTCCTTCCCCATAGGATAAGCATCAAAATCCCCTACCTCAGTCACTATTGATAAAGGTTATGCGCAGGAGTCTTCTACAAATCTATGTTCTGGGAAATTCTTACATATCAAAGAAGTTTGTCATCAGAAATCATTGTCTAAGGCAAATGCCACTTCTGTGCTGTCCCCCAAACACTTAATTATAAAATAAAGTTGATCCCCAATCAGGGCGGAGATGCCTGCCTGGTGGCCAGAAAGATTCTCATGGCCTCTCATCCCTCCCTCGCCGACACCGTCCATCCTTCAGGGGCTCCTGACCCCGGCTGGAGCCAGTCTCCAACAAAGTAGTAAATACATTACGAACTTAAAATGCCCATCAGTAACTTATATAAAAGACCTTACACCATTCTGCCACCATCATTCCCTGTCACCAGTTCCTGTTGATTTTTTGTCATCACTTTAAATCAAAATGGCCATTATTTATCTCCTTACTGCCCTTCCTATCTCCACCCTAGATTACAAGCATCAAACCAGTGATAACTCACATAGAGATCGTATCACCTTCCTGATTAAAACTGTTCTCCTACAGAGGTGTCCTTTCAGCCTGATTCAGGTTTCATGTGAAAGATCTTCCCAAATAGTCTCCTCATATCTGGCCAAAGTTTCCCTTTTGAGTGTAGTAGTTTCGAAAAACAAGCTTTTGGTTTCATAAGCTTCTTTAGTCTTTCTGTTCTCTATTTTATTAATTCTTACTCTTGTAACTACTATTTCCATCCTTCTACATTTTTGCATGTATTTTATTGTCTATTTCTGTCCTTCTAGTATTTCCTCATTTCTAACATCTTAGTTGAAACAAAACATTACCTTCTAAGCTACATCAGCTGCATTGCACAATTTTATTATAAATTACTTCATTTCCAATCATGTCCTCATAATTTCTAGTCATCATGGGTATTCCTTTTTTAGCCATGTTATTTGAATCTACGTTTTAGTTCATCATGATTCTTTTATTCATTTCTTGTGAATATATTGATTTATAATTTTAAGGCATAATGTTCAAAAACTCTTGTATGGTATTGTTTACTTATTATAAATTATTCCCTAGCTGAGTGTATGTCAATTTTACAACTGTTTCAATATGCTTTTCAAATTTATCTTCAGTCCCTCTGGAAATTCAACTCAGTGTCACGTGATCGAAATACCTAATATAATGTTTTATATTGATAACCATTTGCCTCACATTATTCATAAACTTCTATACATAGAAGAGGCCATGTTTTCCCTATGGACTTTTAACAACACCTCATCTTATATATACATGTTCTGAATATTCACAATCTTTTTGAGAGATCTCTATGCAGCCTCTCTAGCCTATTTTTCTAGCTCTGCACAAACACTATATTGTCTTAAATAATATTGTTTTAAAATGTGCGTTTTATCTTATTTTTTTAAAGTTTAGTTATTTATTTTATAAGACAGAGAGAGAGAGAGAGAGAGAGATTGCATTCATGAGCAGGGGAAGGGCAGAGATAGAGGGAGAGAGAATCCCAAGCAGGCTCCACACTGTCAGCACAGAGTCGGATATGGAACTCGAACCCATGAACTGTGAAATCATGACCTGAGCCAAGATCAGAAGTCAGACACAACTGACTGAGCCACCCAAGCACTCCCTCTGCCTTTTTTTTTTTTTTTTTTTTTTTTTTTTA